>NC_068975.1:13257500-13557500 GCF_016808095.1 Vigna angularis | reverse complement strand
ACGGCAAGCCTTCTTCACTCACAGAATCATCTCTATTTCCTCTATCCTTCATTTTCCACCGAATCATTCATAGAGCTAAACCCTCTGTTGGGGTTTGTTCTCCTTTTCACCAATTCCCTTCGATTCCACCGATTAAAACCTTGTTTTCACCATTAGAAACCTTTTCACCGATTCAACTTTGATTTACACCGATCAATCGGTCCATAATAGGTTTCCTTCTTCTTCTAGGGTTTCTATCAAGTTTAATCCTCTGTTTCTTGTTCTTCTTCGAGTTTTTGTCATATTTCTACTGCGTCTTCTCTCTGGAAGAAGCTTCGAGGATTCGTGTCCCGCCTACAGTCATCTTCTCAAAGCTGCTCTTCCAACCGTAGTTATAGTTCACATTCTTCTCTGTAACACTTTTCCCCTCTTTATCCTGTTAATTTAGTTTTCATATTTATAGAAACTTTAACAAAACCTGTTTGCTTTTATTATCATATTATGTAAAGTAATGAATGCTATTTTCACTCTTTTTATCTTTGTTTTAATTTTTCCATCATTTGCAGACCCCTACTTGAACACTGATGCGGGGACAATGTCTCCTTTCGAGCATGGGGAGGTTTTCGTCTTAGATGATGGTAGAGAGGTAAGGAAATGAAAATTTTCTACAACAAGATGACAGTCATTAGATTTTTTATTTCCTTCTAAATTCAATGGAAGGTTGAGATTGTATGTTATGTTATACTTTCCCCTGCTCTTTTCATTTTCTCATTTTACTTCATAAGTGCAAGCTAAAACTTTCTGAGTCGTAGTAAAATAGGATATCTGCAGTTTGTTTTCCTCTGAAGTTTTAGATTGTCATTTTCATTCTTTTTTTTGTTTGTGGACGGTTGACCTTGATCTTGGGAACTACGAACGATTTTTGGGCATTAAATTAACTCGCGACAATAACATCACTACTGGAAAAATGTATCAGGTGAGCCAGATGTTTCTAATTGTTTTGTTTTGGATGTTTATAGTCTGTTATTGAGAAGGAGAGAAGAGGAGATTATCTTGGAAAGACCGTACAAGTATGCTTAGTCTTTGATTCTTCTTCCCCTTTGAAGCTATTTGTAATTGTTGTTGGTGCCTTGGTTTTCATTTTTGTTTTTTGCTTTATTTTTAGGTAGTTGCACACATAACAGATGCTATCCAAGAATGGATAGAACGAGTGGCAAAGATACCAGTTGACAGGAAAGAAGGGCCAGCTGTGTTTGTGTCATTGAATTGGGTGGAACTATAGGTAAATAATAGTCAGAGAAAACTTTCAATCAATATTAAGATAGAACTTTTTCAATATTATATTTCTATATCCATTCAATTTTTTCCCATATTTAATTCTAAAGATTATGGGTTAGAGGAAATTGAAAACTAAAAATTGAAAATGAATTATACTTAGCAAACAGTGGGAGAAAATAATATTCATATTCATATTTTTCGTACTATATTCTAAGGCAACCACCAAGTTTCTTCTCACTTGGTGGTGGGATCGGCTATATTTTAAAGCAACTAATTTAGAATGACTTTTCTTTCATGCAGGGGATATTGAGTCCATGCCTTTTATTGAAGCACTGCTGAAACCGTATTTATGCAGTTTAATTTGTTAATTTCATGGTTTTGATGGTTTTCTTTTTTTCTTTTTTATGTTAAAATTGAATTTCATACTTGTGCATTTTAAGTGGTTTAAGTTCATGCAATATCCTAAACCTTTTCCTTTGAATTTATCCTAAAGTGTTTGGGTCTTCAAACTAATTCCTTTATCATTTACAGTGTTGCAGCAGAGCCTAATTTGAAGGAGTCGACTGCAAGGAAAAAAATTTATGACAAATGTGATAAAACTGTGAGTGGCAGACATCTCAAATATGCATCATCTAAAGAGAAAGAAAAAACATGTGCGTAGATATTTATTTATCTTAATAGTGGCCAATGTGGAGCTTACAACAATTGTTATGTGCCTCAGGTTAGAATTGCAATGGTGGGAAAATACACAGGCCTTTTAGATGCATATCTTTCTTTTCTGAAGGTAACTTACTCCTAAATTAGTAACTGAACCCTTGTATTTTTTACATAATAATTTCCTCCTTTTGGATTCTCTACAACTTCTTTTTTATTCAATATGCATACTGAAACATAAAGAGGTGATTACTGATCCATTTACTACATTACTTATGTTAGTTGACCTTTTGGTTTTGGTTTTGCTTTTATGCAACCCTCTGACGATTGATTAAAATATATTGCTGCAGGATCCTGAGGCATATAAAGTTGCATGGAATCTTTTAAAGGTATTCCTACTATTTAGACTAAACATATTTATTCCATTTTCAGATCTTTAATATTGATACATATGTTAAAATCTCATATAGTGATATATTATTTATTGGTTTTCTGTAATTGGACTTATTCTGCAGGGCGCTGATGGTGTTCTAGTTCGAGGAGGTTTTGGTGATGGAGGAGTTCAAGGGAAAATTCTTGCGGCTAAGTATGCTCGAGAACATAGTGTTCCATTTCTAGGCATTTGCTTGGGGATGCAAATTGTTGTCAATGAGTAGAGATTTGTTCTTGGGTAGACGATGTGAATCAACTACTGCTGAATCATTTAACACAAGTGTATCTGAATCATTTAAATCTGCATAATATAAATGATGTATTAAATATTACACTATTTAATGTTTGAAATGAATTCTGTTTTGTTAGTTTCATTAAATTTTTTTATTTGAAGTTATATTGATTGAATGAGATGATAATACAAATATATTATTATAATTTTCAAATGTAATAATTAATTATTTTGAAAAAAAAACATATATTATAACGTACAAAAATATATACGTAATAATAAATCACATATTATAACGTACAAAAACTTCTACATCATAACACCTTTCACCTATTATAACGGACAAATGAAAGTTTGTCATAATAAACTGCGCATATTATGACGGATTTTAGAAACTACGTTATAGTATATTCAACATACTTACGTTATAAAATGCGCAGACTTACTATATCGCCCAAAACTATGTCCCAGTAACTACGTTATAAAAGATCATTTTTATACGTTATAAAATGTCATTTTTCCACTAATGATAATTTAGTGAACCATAACTATGACATAAAAAAAGTATGCCATTAAATAAAATTCGAACATTACATAATATAGATTGAATAACATCTACAGAATATACATTGTTGGACTACTTGGGTATTACAATTACACACTATATTTTATAGATGACATCAATTGCAGAACACTATAACACGATCTTCCCTATAGTCTTTTAGAAAAAAGGTACATAATCACAGTTTATGTAGGACTAAAAAAATTAACACATAATTATCCTTTGAGAACGTATCACTGCACATTTTTGAATTTCCATCACCAATTACGTACTCAAAGGCTTCAAGAGCAGGAGCAAACGCCAAACCGATATTCACTTAAATAACCAGATATAACCATCATTTCAAACCTCTACTTGAACTTTAATGCATAAATCACAATCATCAGGGCCCCTAAGTTCATATCCCTTTTGCTTAACTTTCTAATGGACCCCGTAAACTAAATAACAGATACTATACTAATAACTTGCAGCAATTTCTTCTTCATTCCTGTAAAAGAAAAGATTAAAGGCTTAAATTTACAGCATAACAAAATTACTGCAGAAGTAGCAATTTCTTCTTCATTCCTGCAAAAGAAAATATTAAAGGCTTAAATTTACAGCACAACAAAATTACTGCAGAAGAAACACAGAACCGAGTAGCTAATCTTCACAGTTAAAGGAATCTCCTTCAAGAGTGATTTGAAAAACAGCCTATAACTTATTTTATTCTTTTTCTTTTTAATAGATGGTTTTCAGCGAACAAAATCTTCACTAAATTCATTTCAGCTTTCCAACCAATCGAAATTTTTGTAGTTAACTTGTTTAAGAAAATCACTACTATATCTATACTCTGTACTGAAACTACCAGACAAGTTTTATAGACTTGAATTCAAAACAGAATCTTTAAGTAATGAATGTGATAATAGTTAAATCTGTATATGCTCATGATATTAGGCGGTGCTGTAAAAGTACTCCAATGATGATGAAGTCTAAAGATATAACACGATATTTATTGCCAACAGCGTAAACACCCTGAGGCAAAAATGCAAGATATTGACACCACAACAATGAAAACACTCATTTGACACCCTTTATTTTCCACAACTGTGTGATACATCAAAATGCGGGAGATTTTATGCAGAACATGCAAAAAATAAAATAAATTAGAGTGAAGTTAACAAACCTCATCATCATCATCATCTCCACCATCTTCCTTCTTCTTCTTGAGCCGGGTAGTACCTCCTTCTTTGGTGATGGGTAATTTCATTGCTCCAAAGGGAGTGTCAACATCAATATGTCCTTTGATGGAGTAACCTGTCCCCCGTCCTCTGATCATGTCCCAAAGTGCAGAGCCAAAATCCTTAGGCCTGAAGGTAATTGGAACATCAATGTCAGTAATCCCAGTTTTGACAAGCTTTGCAGATTTGGAAAGTTCGGCTCCTCCAATGCTAACATCACCAAGCCAGACCTCATAATCAAGTGCATTGAGGCCCAGGTCAAAGTCATTCTTGTTGTCCAACTTCAAATGAAGAATAGCAACTGTCTCTTCAAAAGAAAACCTCTCAAACTGAATTTTATCGAGATCAACATCAGGCTTGTATGGAATGGGGATTTCTCCATTTTTCTCCAAGGGTAGAGTGAGCCTTCCAAGCACAGGAACATCAACAATGAGATCAACCTTTACCTTGTAAGGAATGATGCTTCCTGGTTTAATATCAGCATAGGTTTTCTTTATGTCATCATAAATCAAAATAAGCGGAATCTTGACTGTCTCCTCTCCGTGTGCATGAATTGTTCCTGAATCTGGTATCAACCCTGAAACCAGTTTCCTTCCATCACTCTCAATCAAGTAGTTTATGTCAATTAGGGGTATTGGCACCGGATTTGGGTTCTTTATGAGAACATCAACAACAAGGTCTACCTTCTGAAGATTGATTGAAGGAATGTGTATCCCTGTAACATCTGCAGTTGGCTTCCCAAATCCAATTGCTTCCTCAATCTTCTCACCAATGTCCGAAATGAAATCCTTCACTGTATCAAGAAATCCACCCTTCCCATCCTCTTCCTTCTTCTTTTCATCATCCTTAGCACCCCTTTCCACCACATGTGGCTTATCAGATGAAGACATGTCTAAATACTCAAAGATCAAATAAATTAGTTGGGTAATATTTAACAACAAAAGTCAAAGGAAAAATCAGTTACTAGTTAACTTTGTACATCAATAATATACAGAAGAAAAGCTGCAACAATCAGGATCACATCAATAATTTACACACATATTATTCACAAATCACTATACAGGGTCAAACAGTTGACAACAACGTTTCTATTTTCACAGTAACAAGCATTTAGGGCATGTTTAATTCTCTTCACACTTTTGCAGTTCTGTTGCCTATTTATACCATACAAAAAAACGCTAAAAGTATCAAAATACTTTTTTTTTGCTAATGTTTGAAGATACAAAGTAAAAAGAATTAAGTTATATTTTTATTTATTTCTGACAATACAAATAGAAATTAAATAAAAAAAAAGTAATTTTTGCTTCTTGATTACCAAATATTGCTTAACTTTTTATAGATATGTTTAATTGTGTTATTATTTATGCACCAAAACCATATCAGGATAACACTGAATTTAATAATTTTGCTTGTCTTGTTCTTTTTTTCCAAATATATTTCCCACTGATCAAGACGAAGGGTACCCAGAACCAAAATACCAAACCTTAATCAATGATTACATTCCAACACACCAACCAACAAAAATCCAAAACATGAAGTGCACCATGCTTCCAAAACAACCATGCTATAATCGGGTAAAAGGGGATCCTAACACAGAAAATCAACGGTGAATAGAATGGAAACAAGAGAGATAGGGAAGTACCTTATATCAGTGGTGATTGAATTGAAAATTAGGAAAACGGAGAAAGAGAAACAAAGGTGGTTGTGGGAGTAAATAATAAAATGAGAACAAGATTTGTGAGAGCCATTAGTCCATCAACGGTCACGGTTTTACTAGGATATATGATCAATAAAAGCCGTTGATGAAATTTGTAGCTTTTTTTTTGTATTACCCGATACCGCAGGAAGCGTGTTACGTGTATGGACGATGGTACCTCCCATGGACGATGGTACCTCCGATATTGAGTTTGCTGAAAACGACGTCGTTATAACAAATAGAACCCAAAGCTGCAATTTTTATTTAGTTTTTCTATATATTAGTATCGGTTTGTGTTTTAATTTTTTTGGTGTATTTATTTAAACAAAATTCATTTTAATCCCTATTGTTATGGAGCTTCAATTGATTCATTTACAGGATTATTACTTTTTGACACCATAATTTACACTATTAGAAGAGATTGAACAACAATTTTAGAGTCTTCTAACTAATAGAAATTGTTTCGGTATCTGAGTCCGAGACTGTTTTCCCTCCTTCTTATCTGCTTTGCTGATGCGACTTCCAACAACGTAGACTCCTCTCCACAATACCGATCGGTCGTCTCTTGCAAGAAACACTCCGACGCTCAAGTCAGATTTAGTTCTACGGAGATCAAGGTCATAATAATTCAGAAAAAGGTGTCTTTACCTGGACTTAAATCTCATATTTATAGACTTGATTTTTAATAATTACCATTAATTGCTAATCAATACCATATCAATGTATATTTTATTTCCTATTGCTCGTTATTTGACCATTAAAGTCATATGTTCTGTTCCTTATAGCATTGATTGGCCTTTAATGCTTATCAATCGTCAACCATCTGCCTCCTTGCCCTCTCTATCTTAACCGATCGGCCCAACTTCTCGTTAGGCTAAGCTTCTTTTAGTGGTTATCAAGTACACTACATAAGCCCCCCAAGCCCCGAGCGGCTACGAACGCGGACGGGTTGCATTATTCTGGTATCAAAGTTGAATCATAGTGGCCGCTGATGGGCTGACACATGACATATCGGTTGGAGCTGAAAGGTCGCGTCTCTCTACCGCTCGTTTCATTCGAAATGGAGGGTTAGGATCTTCCTGTAGGAATACTGTCGTTGCATGCGAAGAGTCATGTATTCTCGATCGTTGGATCCATCAACCACGAAGGGTGATGATCTGCTCTTGAAACCGCTTTTGTAGGCTATAAATAGGGATAGGGTCCACTTTGCTTTTGACGCCTTCCTCTCTTCCTTTCCTGCACCGAACTTCACTACTAAGAAAGGTGATTATGTCTTCTTCCACCTGGTCTACCGATGAGCTTGCCGGCGAAGGTCGTGGGTACGCTGATGATGCAGTAGAGTCATCGTTGTCGGTGGGGTCCTCTATTCTAGGGTCAGAGGGCGACAATGGTCGTCTAGAAGACACCTCCGATGAGATAGTATTAAATGTTGATAACTCCCTTGATTGGTCCTGGATCAGCCCACCTTCTCCGGTAAAAGGATACCAATGGGCTCCTCATGAGGTTTGTTGTTACTCCCATATTTCACCACTAGTGATTCCATAACATTATTAGTTGAGCGGGTAGATTTGTTAGCCGACCTTAGGGATGCAGAATGCATTTCTTTAGTAGTGTGCAAATCAAACGAGCGGGCCTGTCAGGGTCGCGAGGGTTATAGTTTAGACTTCTTTTATGCTTACATTACCTTGTTTCGCGATCTAGGGGTACGAATTCCTTTTTCTGAGTTTCAGATGGGCGTCTTGCGGGAGTTAAACGTTTGCCCTACCCAACTTCATCCCAACGGGTGGGCCTTCATGCAAGCCTTCTGTGTCCTATGTACCGCGCTTGTCTTGACCCCTACACCAGCTTCTTTCCTTTATTTCTTTCGTGTTCTTCCTCATCCGAACAAATCTTGGATATCCTTAACCCCTGTAAAGGACAAACAACTGTTTACTCTGTTTAATACTTCGTATAAAGATTTCAAAACTAACTTTTTCAAAGTTGCCATAAGAGATTCCAGCCGATCAAAGTTTTGTTAGCAAAAATCAAAGATGAAGTTTTGATGATGAACAGATTTGCACAAGTCAAGATCCATAAAGACAGATTGAAGATCTCTGTATTTTATAAAGCTTTTATAATAATCAAAGTTGATGTAATAGTGCTCAAATATGTATTAGGGTTGATTCTTGTAATTTATATTTGATTTACTTGCTGTTGAGAATCATCTACAAGCCGTCTTAATCGATTAAACCCAGTTTTAATCGATTAAAACGAGGCTGGCACTGAAAACCCAATTGCCACTGTAATAACCGATTAAAGCTAATAATAATCGATTAGTTAATCGATTATTCCTGAGAATAATCGATTAGTTAATCGATTATTCCTAAGAATAATCGATTAACACTAGCCGTTGTGGGTTTCAGATTTGAAAAACTAGCCGTTGTACTCATTTTAATCGATTAATACTTGTGTTAATCGATTATATGCGTTAGATGGCCCGTTTTCGAAGAATGGAAGAGTATTAGGCTGAGTCTATAAAATAGCTCACTCTTTATCTCAAAAATAACTCTTCCCTTGTGCTAAAAATCTCTGAACTCTTTGAGAACTCTGTTGAAGCTAAGGAAACTCTTGTCTGCAAAGTCCTGAAGTGCTACTGCGGTGACAGAGGAATAGCTTGTTCATCCTTGGTGTGTCCGAGGAAGTGCCTGGAAGAGAATCATCCTTCGTGAATCATTCGAAGGAGGTGGTCATCCTTTGTGAAGATTCAAAGGAAGTGTAAGTTCATCTCTTGTGGTTTCAAGAGAGGTGGTATTTCTAAACTCTTACAAATTGTTTTTCTTTGTGATTAATATTTGTAACTGTTTTGTGATTAGTGAAAAAGGTTTATCTTAGTTGAGATAAGCGACTGGACGTAGGATCCAAGTGATCTGAACCAGGATAAAATCACCTGTGCAATTTTTCTCTTTCCCTTACTCTGTCATTTATATTTAATTATCTGCTCAGTAAGAAAAATTAAGAGAAAAATAATAAAAGGCAAAATAAAAGTATATAACCAATTCACCCCCCCTCTTGGTTTGTTCCACGCTAATAATTTCGTTGCAGCGATTCTAACAATTGGCATCAGAGCTTGCTTTGATAGTCATTCAAATGGCAGGATCACATCAAACCTTTGCAGAGGGTGCATCAATCAATAGACCCCCACTATTCACAGGTGAGAACTATGCATTCTGGAAGGTAAGAATGCAAATATTTATTGAATCTATTGATTGTGAAATTTGGGATGTTATTGCATCTGGCTCTTTTGTTCGTACTAACAATACACAGGAACCAAAGCCCCGTGGTCAATGGACCATTGAAGAAAAGAAAAGATTTCAGAATGACGTAAAAGCTCGGAATATCATTGCATCAGCGTTGAATGTTGATGAGTTCTACAGGGTCTCTGTCTGCAAAACTGCTCAAGAAATGTGGGACGTACTCAGAGTGACGCATGAAGGAACAAATGATGTAAAGAGGGCAAGGAAGAACTCCTTAATCCCAGAGTATGAAATGTTCCGGATGAAGCAAGGAGAAACAATTTCAGACGTTCAAAAACGCTTCACCAACATTGTCAATCATCTCATTGGACTGGGTAAGTCATTTGATACCGATGAACTTAACATTAAAATCTTGAAGTCTTTAGACAGGTCGTGGCAGCCAAAGGTGACTGCAATCTCGGAGTCACAAAACCTCAACACCATGACTATGGCGGCACTCTTTGGAAAGTTGAGGGAACATGAACTAGATCTTGGAAGACTTGATGAAGAAGAAGCAAAAGCCAAAAACAACAAGAAGAGTTTGACATTAAAGTCGGAGGTTGAAAGAAGCAAAGGCAAATCAGAAGATGAAGACTCAGACGAAGAGGAAAATTTAAGACTTGTGATCAAAAGGTTAAACAGGTTCATGAAGTCTAAAGGTAAAGGAAGATTTAGATACGAAAAGAAAGATAATCAAGTATCTTCCTCAAATTACCGATGCTACGGCTGTGGAGAAAAGGGGCATCTAAAAGCAGACTGCCCAAATCAAAAGAAGGGTGAAGACAAAAAGGAGAAAAGATTCTTCAAGAAAAAGAAGGCCTACATTGCCTGGGAAGACGACAATGAAACCATTTCAGATTCAAGCGACTCAAATGAAGAAGCAAACATCTGTTTGATGGCAGATGATGATAATGTCAGCCAAGTAAGTAGTTCACACTATTCTGATAATGATAGTCACATTGATGAAGATGAAATGCATGAAACATATGCCGCATTATTAATTGAATCTGAAAAATTAGATATTTCTCATAAAAAGCTGAAAAAGGATTTTAAAAATTTAAAATCTGAATTTGACAACCTTCTTGAAGAAAATGAAAATTTGAAGCTTACTTCTGAAAATCTCTCTAAAATAAATGATGCTTTGAAAATCGAATTTACAAATTTGTTTGAAGAAAACAGAAGTTTGAAAAATAAATTTTTATACAAGCAGAAGAAATCAGAAATTTGAAAAGTAAAGTTTTATATTATGAAAAAGAAAAATATATTGCTAATAATGAATGTGAATCTTTCATAAAATTCAAATATTTTTCTGAAAATACAACAATTGGAGAATGTAGTAAAATCTCTGAAAATAAAGCTGTTAAGAAATTTGTTCCTAAAAATAAATATAGAACCCACAGAGCATGGGTAGAAAAAGGAACGATTAACATAAACACAAGTGTTGTATCCTGTTTTTACTGCATGAGAAAAGGCCATACCTCAAACAAATGCAGAATTAAACGTTTTGGTGTTTCTAGTGGAAGATATGTTTGGGTTGCTAAGTAATTTGAATCTAACCCAAAAGGACCCATACAAAGAAGATGGGTACCTAAAATAGCTTGGTTGTTCCTTTCTTTTGCAGGTATTACAGAAATCAAGAAAAGTCATGTGGTGTCTTGATAGCGGTTGCTCAAAACACATGACAGGAGACAAGATGAAGTTCACAAATTTTAAAGAAAAGGAACAAGGCTTTGTTACCTATGGTGACAACAACAAAGGAAGAATTCTTGGAAAAGGGGATATCGGAAGCAAAGACACCTTGATGATCAAAGACGTGCTATATGTAGAAGGACTAAAGCATAACTTAATTAGCATAAGTCAAGTGTGCGACAAAGGATTCAAGGTAACCTTTGAGAAGAATTCTTGCACTATTTTTAAGAATGATTCTTCTAAAATTGCATTAAAAGGAGTTAGACATAATAATATTTATTTAATTGATCTAGAAAATGCATCAAATAAAAATATTTCATGTTTAGTTGTTAAAGAAGAAAACTCATGGTTATGGCATAGGCGTGCTGCTCATATACATATGCAACAATTAAACAAACTTATATCTAGAGATCTAGTAATTGGTTTACCTAAATTAAAGTTTGTAAAAGATAAATTGTGTGATGCATGTCAAAAGGGTAAACAAGTTAAAAATTCCTTTCATTCAAAAAATATTGTTTCTACTTTAAAACCTTTGGAACTTTTACATATGGATTTATTTGGTCCTTCAAGGATAAAAAGTGTAACACCCAAAAAATTTTTTTGCCCATTTTAAAATTCAAAACTTAAAATATTACAATAATACAATTACGGTAACACGCCAAACCTCAAGCTCAATCTATACGAAGTTTACAACTCAGACATAACAGTAAAGGTAACATTGAATCCTTCTAATACATTCTTCCATCTCTTCCTGCACTTGCACCAGATCACGCGACATCTCTTCATCTGCTCCCGTATAACAAAAACGTTATACGATCATCGCAAAAATATGATTTTCCAATACATGCACAAATAAGTAAGGGTGAGCTAACATGCAATATAACATTTATAAAAATATGCATAATTGTTTTGATATAAACATCATATAATATTTAGGTTAGACATCCCCATATACCATTATACCAAAAATTCTACTAGACACTCATACGGATGATACATTGATGAGCTATTGGACAAAGCTATTCCCCAAACATTCTAACCGGATACTATTTGGACGGACGCTATCTGCTGAACACCATCTACCGAGTGCTATCCGCCGAACGCTATCTAATGAATACTATTAGGCTGAATCTGATTTGAACGAACGCTAGGTGATCATATACAATTGAGCCGAACGCTAAACTCAGAAAACCATAATGACCGAACACTCTCATAATTAACACTAAGATCAAACACTAGGTCGAACGCTAGAACCCGAACGCCAGATCGAATACTATTAGGCCGAATGTTATTTTCTTAAACTTCACTGAAACGAACGCTAACTCCACGAGCTTCCTATTTATCGAATACTAATTGCACGAACGATAAAATTGATCACTTAGGCTCGACACTAGACACCAAATGCTATTAGACCGGATACTATTAGGTCGCACATCAAGAGACCGAATGCTAAGTAAGATCAAACACTTAGACTTCACGTTGAGACAACGCACTCTACTAGAACAATTACTATTATTTCGAACACTATTCAAACGATCGCTCAAAGATCAAACGTCGCGCACCACAGATTAAGTACCATTCGGACAAACGCTTAATTGATCACTTTACTGGATTAAACACTATCTGAGGGTAACCTCATCGAGGCCCGATGTTCCCTACGTACGACCACTAACCGTTAACAATCCTTATCTGAGACAAGCGTCATCCAAACTGAGCACTACCTATGAATGATCACTGCCTGAATAATGCATCATCACAACTAATCACTATTTATTAATCGATCGCTACCTCAACGAATATCAAGGCCGGTCACTCCCCATAAATGATTGCAACCTCAGAGCAACATCACTAATAAGGATCATTCTCTAAGAATCATCGCTACGAGACAGAACACTAGAATAAAGAATGATTGAGTCTGGGTTAAACGCTTAGAGTACACTATTGAACACCTCAGTACTGACCAAACGTAATCAAACTAAATCACAGGGTACCAAATTAAGATCAGACGCTAGCTACCTCAGAACAACTAACATCAAGATCAACTGTTACATAATAACGCTTGCTACCAGAAAATAAATAATACCAAGACCGGACGTCACTAATAATAACGCACGCTACTACCTATAGACCCAACAAGTTTTACTTTCCGTCTCTCTCGAAGAATTATTCCAAATCCAGCTTTATCTGCACTACCATTTCTCCCGTACCAGTACGATCATCACGGTTGGAAACCACAGCCACAACATGCAAGATGAATAACCAGAAGTATCACATCATAACCCATTACATATACTATAACAATTCCCATGATAAATCGACCCACATGACGCTGCAGACTAGTCTTTCATAAACTAATGTCGTTTACTTGTAATTCGTCGTCATAACCTGCTCTCAATAACAGGCGACCCGAGCCGTCTTCCATCCCGACTTCAGACCTATCTCCCCGACTCCTCAAGGACTAACGAGTAAAAACATCGATACTACGCGTAACGATGCACTATACTCAACACGAGCCGAAGTCATTGGGCGAGACATTCACCTCCTCGCGCAGAAGAAGGTGACACTCGAATCTCAGTCTCACGCGTGAGACTAGCAAAAATGCTCAAAAGACAGACGAAGTTACAAGTAAATAACATAGTGTATGTACCACCTCCAACAGAATAAACGTGCTCAATCACGAATTCATACATATTCTCAATAATATGTATAAATAAACCAATATTGGATCAAGGAAATAACCAACAATTCTCAATAATTGTTTCAAAATACTCCCACGGATTCAAACATTATTGCCGAACGCTATTTCCAACTCTGATGTTGTCTGAACGAACGTTCAGGGATCAATCATCATCAAAGGCCAAACGCTGCCGATGAACACCAAACCTTATTAACCGAGCTCAAAGAACGAACGCTCGAGATCAAGTCTAGTCGTACGTTACCTCAGACGAGTACTTCCTGAGGATTAACATCATCGAGAACGAACGCTCATAAACACAATTAAACCAAGGTCGAACGTCCAAGATCCAAACCGCACACTTAAAGCCGAACGCTCAAGATTGGTACCCAAGAGTTCCATGTTAAGAACGAACGCTTATACCCACTAATATCTCAATACTGAACACTCAAATCAAACACCATTAATCCGGACATGATAAGGACGAACGTTTTGAAACTTAGTCGAACCCCTAAGTCACTTTACCGAACGGCATTAAAGAAGCCTGACCGAACGACATAAATCAGCAGCTAACCGAACGGTGCTTAAATCAAAACTTAACCGAACGCTCAATAGTCACTAATACCCCAAGGCCGATCGCTCAAGATTCAACACTTAAGAATAAGCAACTTAAAAACCGAACGCTCACTTATACCCAAGAACCGAACGCTCACTTATACCCAAAAACCGAACGTTCACTTATACTCAAAAACCGAACGCTCAATTATACTTAAAAACCGGACGCTCACTTATACTTAAAAACCGAACGCTCACTTATACCCAAAACCGAACGCTCAGGATTCAAACCTAAAATTCTATTTTTAAGAACGATCGACTGCAATCACTAATACTCAATACCGACCGCCCAAGATTACTTCTTGTGGATGCCAATTTAGGGACGGACGCTCAAGTTGAAACCTGGATTACCAATTGATAACGAACACTCACAATCATTTGGACGAACGTCTAGAATCCTGGCCGAGCGATTAAATCGAACAGTGTTAAATTCACACTTAACCGGATACTATTAATTTAGGTTTCAACCGAACGGTATTAAAATAAGCCTTGACCGAACGCTAATATCACTATTGCAAACCAAGGACGAACGCTAATGCTCGCTAGCTTTAAATGACCGAACGTTCCAAAACTGGCTGACCTTTTGGTCGAGTACTATACGGACGAACGTTCTAAGTAGGCTAATTCGTGCGCACGCTCAGAACAATTACCGAACGTTCAGAAATTGGACGACCACTATTTGGTCGAGTACTGTTTGAACGAACTTCCAATTTTGATTCACCAAAATTGGACGTACGCGCGTTCTGCAGAAATTCTGCAGAAACGCACCAGAGTCCAGAAAACCCAGAAAACCTCCATTTTCATCCCCTTCTTCCCAGATTTGCATCAAATACAGATTATGTCAACAATTAATGAAATAAATCAAACTCCCCTTACCTCTTGAAGACTTCCATGTAAATTTTGGGATCTAACTCCTCCCAGACGTACAGATCAAGATCTCCTTGCAACCTCAACAATTCTTCACTTCCTCTCCCAGATCTTGCTGCAAGGACTCCACTCTCACCAGATGCCCAACCCAGATCCACCTCTTAGCCCTTCTGAAATTGGTACAGCTTCCCATGGGTGCTCCTTGAACGGCTGGAAATGGAAGGAAGGAAGGGTTCCCTTCTTCTGGAAGCTCTCCCTCATGCCAAAAATGAGACTCTCTCTCCTTTTGCAAAGCTTCCCGTAATAATGCACCTCCAAATAATTGCTTCTTAATAATGCAAGAGGTGGGTGACCACCATGTCCCCACCATGCCCCCACCACTCCTAAAAATACGGGTCTTACAAAAAGTTTTGGTGGAAACTATTATGCTTTGGTTATTGTTGATGATTTTTCAAGATACACTTGGACCTTCTTTCTCACTCTTAAAAGTGAAGCTTTTAAAGAATTTAAAAAGTTTGTTGTTTTAGTTCAAAATGAAAAGGATCTAAGAATAAAAGCTATTAGAAGTGACCATGGTGGTGAATTTCAAAATGAATTATTTGAAAGTTTTTGTGAAGAACATGGTATCTCTCATAAATTTTCCTCACCTAGAACTCCCCAACAAAATGGAGTTGTAGAAAGAAAGAATAGAACCTTAGAGGAACTTGCTCGTACTATGTTAAATGAAAATCATGTTCCTAAACAATTTTGGGCTGATGCTGTGAGTACTGCTTGCTATGTTTTAAATAGAATGATAATTCGACCTATTTTAAAACGTACTCCTTACGAGCTTTTCAAAAATAGAAAACCAAATGTTTCCCATTTAAAAATTTTTGGATGCAAATGCTATGTTTTAAACAATGGAAAACTAAATTTGGGAAAATTTGATTCAAAAGCTGATGAAGGAATATTTCTTGGTTATTCTTTAACAAGCAAAGCATATAGAATTTTTAATAGGAAAACGCTCACAATAGAGGAATCCATACATGTTACTTTTGATGAAATTGTGGACCTTGAGGCAAAACCTCTTGAGTCAGAAGAATCTGATGCAGGAACAAATGAAGATTCATCAAAGGAGACAAATGAAGAGAAGAATCATGACAATCCTCAAGATGAAGATTTAAATAAAATATGGCAACAACCTAGAGGATTATCTTTGGACAACATAATTGGCGATATCACACAAGGGGTAAACACAAGAAGTAATATTGTAAATTATTGTATGAATGTTGCTTTTGTGTCACAGATTGAACCAAAGAATATTAAAGAAGCCCTTCAAGATGAAAAATGGTGTATCGCAATGCTAGAAGAACTCAACCAGTTTGAAAGAAATCAAGTGTGGGAATTAATTCCCAGAAAAGACACTCATCAAGTAATTGGAACAAAGTGGGTGTTCAGAAACAAACTGGATGAAGAAGGAAACATCACCAAGAATAAAGCTAGGCTTGTGGCTGATGAATCAATATTTTCTTCACTTCACTTAGTTTATTGTACTAAAGTTAATCAGGAAATTATGCTTAAATGTCCAGTATTTTCCCAATTTTCTTAATTGTGCTTAATTTGATCGGAAATTCTTATTTTAACTAATTTGAATTATCTGAGTTAATTATTTGCATTATAAATTGTAGGAAAAATTCTGTAAATATTTTAGGACATTTGGAAGAAAATTTATTTGTACACTGTGTTATTTACTCGAAGATGTGCTGCAGTGATTTAATATGTGTGTTGATCTCTAATGAAATATTTTTTGTTGAATCTGTAGAAGCAAAATTGGCTTGACATCATTACTCGACACGGCTATTGCAACCATCCACAAAAAGGGAATTTGATTTCTTAAAAATAGAAAGCATTCACGTTTGGAAAATTAATTTTGGCAAAGGGAAGTTCCAAAGTGCAAGCACGGTTTGGGTAGACAATAGCATGGCCTATGTGGACAATTCCCGTTGGCAAATGAAATCATGGAGGGGTCACGACAATGTACATTCCACGGCTGCAATTCATTCCTTCAATGAAGAATTTTGAAAAAAAAGGAAAAGCATAAGACCAATTGGAATCAAAGTGGGAACCACCAAATAGTATTGCAGAATTTTTCTTAGGCTTAAGAGAAGTAAGCCGTGAAGTTGGATGGAAGAAGGGACCACCTTTGTTGAAAAGTCAAGGCCATACCACTTATTGGAAAATTCAGCAAACATCACTTGGAATAAAAGAGGGGACCACGTTACTTTCACATTGCAAAGCATTGTTTTCATTTGCCGTGAAGTTTGATAGAAATGGAAAGCCACCTCACGTTTTTTTGTTTAGCTTGGTGTAGAATTTTTGAAGTCTCACGGTTTTGAGAAGAGAGATATGCAGCAAGCTACATAGTGTCACGGCCTTACACCATCATCCAGGGGCTGGAACGTTTGGAGTTGATCATTAAATCAAGCTTTTGAGGAAACAACACAGCAGCAAGGGACGGTCCAGCACCAACACTTTAAGCGTTCATGGCAGCAGCAAAATGAAGAAGACCGTCCAGCTACATCTAGGAGCAACATTCAGCAGCTGCAACGTTGAGGGGAGAAGAGAAAGAAGGTGTCACGGTGCAGCAAAGTGAAAGGAGAAGATGAGAGCAGCTGCCACTTGCAATTGTTATGGAGAATGAAGGTGCTGCATGATGATAAATGGAGCAAAAGACAGCAGCTTGGAGCTGGAGTAGCCACCACCGAGAAAACTTCTTCACCTTCTTGTTGATAGCACACGCAAATTGAAAGAAGGAAGAAGAGGGGAGCTGCACATGGGTTTTTAGTTTTAAAGGGAAGCCACCTCCTTGATGAAGAAACTCACAGTCTTCACATCCAGTGGGTCCTTGACCGAAGCAAGTGAAAGAGAAGCAAACACACCAGGCAGCAGAGAAAGATGATCAACGTTCCAGAAGCTGGAGTGTAGGCACCTAGGTTGGTTGAAAAGAATTTGGAAACATCCGTAGGGGAAGCAAAGTCCATGGACACTACAAAAATTGAGGACCCACAACCTCATTTCTTTGGCACGGCTAGGAGCAATTTGTCCAAGAAATTCGGGAGCAAGAAGGAAGCTGGAGACAAAACAAAACGAAAAATCTGGATTGAAAGGCAGACAAGACACGGAAAAACGGGCTGAACAATGGAGGGATACAGTCCAGATTTTTAGCAATAAAAGGAGAGGAGGACCAAAGAAGAAAGGCAGTAGTTTAGGAAGAGAGCAAATACGGACGTGTTTTATTTTCTGCAGCTTATTTTTCCTCCTCCCCGCTGGGGAGGTTTAGGATTTGTTTAATTTTACAATTTCATGTATCGGATTTTAATTGATGTTAATTGCAATTTCCATGTTTTCTATTTACGATTTCAAAACTTTATTCAGTTGTTTCTCAATTTTTATTTTCACTGCACTCGTTGATTTACATTTTCTGGTTATGTTAAAAAAAGTTAAATTTCATTTTTACCGTTTTCTGAATTTACCACTTTCCAATTTTACTGTTTTCAGTATTTATTGTGTTTTCGTTTTACTGTTTTAGTCTTGTTTTATTTCCGTTTGGTTTTACAGTGTTTAAAATTTATTTCAATGTTTTTAAATTCTGTTTTAATTTTATTTTCCTAACCAAATATCACAAACCCCCCCACTTCGTGAATAAATCTGAGACTGAACCACCAAAATTGGTCCTTGAGAGACGACCTAGGAGTCACTTCCTAGTCTATACTCACTAGTGCAGCGAGGGGATTTTACCGCGGTTATTTTTCACTATACGTCGCGGTTTACAAACCGCGGCATATTCAGCCGCGATAGTACGTCAGAGACTTTAGGCCGCGGTTATGACCGCGGTATATAGGTTGCGGAATATGCCGCGGTTGTCCAAGGAACCGTTGCCTAAATCCATTTTTTTTTAAAAAAAAAAAAATATGTCCACGATATGCCGCGGTTCAACCGCGACAAAAGACTCCAGTATATGTCGTGGTTCTAGCACTAACCGCGGCCATATGTCTCATTTTAAAAAAAAAAACGAAATACTATATGCCGCGGTTGTGGTTACAACCGCGGCATATTCCCCTGCAGTTTTTTAAAATTGCAGGTCTGTTTTTGTGATATCCACTACCACAAAAACATACTTGCATATAAAAACATGTACACAAATTCAATTTGAACATAACAAACACATGTTCAAATGTATTTCAACATCAAATAAAGTACAAAGTTTAAGAAAATTCAATCTAATCAAATGCAATGTTTAAATCTAAGAGCTATTGTATAATCTAATTATATACTTCGCAGCAGCGTTCCTAATGATTAATAGTGACTTCTCAGGAACTGGTGTAGTAGTCTTGAATCTCTGCAAAAGACAATTAATATTAATTAGTGTATATGAATTCAACATTTGGGAAAAAATCAAAATTTGTTAAAGTTAAATATTACCGTTTCCCAACGACTTGTGATGTGAGAACGAATAATATGGGTCATCCAATACATTACATAGTATCCGCACTCATATGACCCATTTTGTCTGTTACACTACAATATATCATCACAGTTTATAATAGTTAGTGAATAACATTAAAATAAAACAATTATAACAAAGTATGGCTTTAGCATATGTCAAACCTTGAGAGAAATCCAAGCAATCTTTCTACTATTAACAATTGATCTCCCACCCATCATCATACTTGCTGGAATAGAACTGTATATAAAAAAAGGTTTTAGCATTCATTTATATAACAAAGAAAGTCCAAACATTGAGGTTCTTACCAATCAATTGCTTGTCTGAGTTGTGTGGGAGGAGGCCTGTGCAATGAACAGAACCACAAAGCATAGTTGTCTTGCATAGACAACAAGAAGTTGCCAATGGCGCCTGAAATTCATAATAACGTAACTATTAAATATTAAAATCACATATGGAACATTATTATGTTAACAAAGTTCACTTACCCGGATATATAAGGCAAAAGGTATATTTTCTTGCCCCTTCCAAAACTTCTTATCAGATTCATGTTGATCTGCTCAAAATCATTTGATTCATGAATTGATTGGGGATCAATGAATCCATAATCATCAGAACGCCCCAACTTGTTACTGACCCCAGACATATACCTGAAATCAAAAATTAACTTTGATATAAGGATACTTGATATATAAATCAATTTTATATATAAATAATTGGTCATAGACTTACATCGTCCATAGTTGAATAATTGAAATATTCAACTCTTGTGTTCCCGACGCAAGCTCACGGACATCTTGGCTATTAAGGTATATTGGGACCTCAGAGCCTGTCCCAAATACATTAGCATCATACTCAACATCCAAAGGCTTATCATCAAGGATGTCAGCAAGTAGATGCAATGAAGAAAGGGGGTCATCCTCAGATAGAGGAATCTTCTCTTGTGCCCGCGTCTGTTGTTACATGAAAAGATAAGATAAGTTTTGACATCAAAAACCTTTAAAATTGAGAAGTGTAAAGAAGAATTTCATACCGAGGGGTCAAAAACTGGTTTAACCAAAAATTTAGGCCAAGTGATAAACGACTTATATGCTTGTTCCACAGTGAAAATCTCTTCCGTGGACAGAGGAACCGAGGCATCTGGTATGATCATTTCATCCACTGGGACCTTCACCTCATCCTCTAATAGTTGCATACCATGACATACAGTCGCTGACCTAAACTCTGTTCCACGAGCTACCAGCACCATCTCAGTATCCTCTAAAATGTATAGCAGACGTGGACTACCATCGTCCATGTCATCCTCTGGGATGGCTGATGCGGAACAACTTCCTTTCCCGCTTTTCCCTGTCAGAGTAAATGTTAGATTATACAAAAGATAGAAATAATTGCACATAAATGTTTATTAAGTTTACCTGTGGGAGGGGGAGGGATAACATGTTCCTCTATAGGAGACGGCACCGGGCGCATGCTCTGAAACTGCTGCTGGAACATGACATGGAATTCAGCCCTCACCTCGGCCCTGATCTCCTCTCTAAGGTCTTCTCGGACCTTTTTTGTGATCTCTTCTGTCATCCTTTGTGTATCGATGTATGAATATGAAGGCTGACGAGAAGAGCTCCCAAAATAATCTTTAATTCCTACTCTAGGACCTGCAGCACGTACACGTCCAGGGTGTTCAGGTCGTCCAATCGCAGCAGCAAGAATATCCTGGCGACCCTCTGGAGTGAATTGGCCTTGGGAGCTCTGCTCAACCAAGGCGTCCTGTAACATTACAAAACATCATTATTCTTTAAATAGTTTAATGTAGTATGTATAATGACAATACTTATTATTTTAGGAACAGTGATAACTTACAATTCTTTCAGAAATCTCTCGTGCAGTGTCGGAAGAGTAGGTGCCCGATGGTCGCATATGGGCCAACTTCCATTTCTCATGTCTAGACGGTGGAGAAGGAGGCTGAGGAGGGCTACCACCCTGAGATGGTGGTATAGCATTTGCCTTTTGCTTGAGGATTTTCTCCTCAAGCTTCCTATACCCACCACGAGATAATAGGTGGGGGTTTTTGTTGTGAGCACTTGTTCCTTGTGCTTTGCTTCTAATTGCCTGTCACATACACATTAATTAATTAGTTCATATGATATATATTTGTTAATGAGGAATTGAATAATATGAACTACACTAACCTGCCATTCCTCTGACATCCGACTCTCTTTAAAAAGCCGCCAAGTCTCCTCATCAATGGACTTATATGAACTACATGGACTTTTATGTTTAAGGTGTCCAAAGATGTATCTTGATGTCAACTTGCTTTTAAAGTTTCTGAAATTTTCTGCAACAGTTGACAAACACTTATTTCTAAGTGTTGTGACATTTGGAATGTCAAATGTCAGCTGAAAAAAACATAATAAAGTTGTATTAGTACAAAATTATCAATATAAACAAATTTTAATTCAAATGCTATTAACTAACTTACCAATATATCTTTCCAAATAATGTTCCGATCAACCTCGGACACATGATCAAAAGATGGAATGAGAATGCTAATCTTATCACGTGCCACCACTCCAAGGTATGATCGGAAGTCATCTGCATGGGGGCCAGTTGCCACACCCGTGGTGACATTCACATTCACCGGAGTTCTTTCACCACTATTTTTCCTGATCAATAGTTGTTTCATCCTAGTGGGTCCTCTAGTGGATCTGGTTGGGGGAGCCTCATCCCCTGAAGAATGTGGATGATCAGCCATATATCTGTCAAAATAAATAACAACATTAAATTTTATTTCAAGACTTATGTAATATCATATAAATTAACAAAACATGTAATAGTAATCATAGGAAATGTATAAAAGGAAAACTTATGTTATATTAATAAAATACTTATACAGAAATTGAAAATTAAGACATAAAGATATGGATTCATCATATGTATATTTCCTCATCATGATCTGACCGAATTGCATGTACATCATCGCCAACTAGAGATTGGTCATCCAAATTTGTTGTAGTTTGAAATGAATGGTTGTCAGCAATATAAATATTAATCAGATTGTCTTCGTTAACTTCAATTTGTTTTTTGCCTTGAAGAGCAACATACCAATGGTTAGACGCAGGATCTTTGACATAAAAAACTTGAGATGCTTGATGTACCATGATAAACGGTTCGTCTCGGTAACCCACCTTGCGAAAATCAACCAGTGTCATACCCGAGTCATTTATTTTCACACCACTCTTATTGTCAAACCACTTACACTTGAACAATGGAACAAAAAACTTGGTGTAATCAACCTCCCATATCTCTTCTATTATACCATAATATCTCATTGATCCAAGTACAGGAGATTGATCTTTTGATGTGGAAAATTGAAGTGACTCAGCTTCTAAACTGACTCCACTATTTTGTACTGTGCTTTTATCATCCAAAGTCTTCGTATAGAATGTGCAATTACTGACTTCATAACCTGTACAACACACGACATCAAACTTCAAACCATTTGCAAGCCACAATAAAGTTTCAAAAGAATGTGGCTCTTTGTCAATTTCAGATTTGAACCAAGACATAAATGTTTTGTTATGCTCCATCAATTGCCATTTCTCTGATTGTCTTGGATTTTTATTCTTAACAATGGTTTTGTGTGCTTCCAAAAAAGGGATCACCTCCTTTGTGATGTTCAATATATAAAAATGCGCTTGCAACAATTCTTCGCGATCTTTTGTCACCACATTGACACCTCGGATGCTTTTACTTGTAGAAAATTTATTCAACCATGCTGTGCGAGGAACTCCTATTGGATTCGTTGATGTCATGTAATCTGAACAAAACTCGATACTTTCTTCAGCAATATACCTTTCAATCATCGAACCTTCAGGACGATATGCATTTTTAACGTACCCTTTCAAAATCTTCATATAACGCTCAATAGGATACACCCATCTTAAGTATACCGGTCCGCACAACTTGATTTCTCTAACCAAATGAACAAGTAAATGTACCATGATGTCAAAAAAAGATGGAGGGAAACATCTCTAGTTGACACAAGATGATAACAATCTCGCCTTGGAGTTCATCTAACTTTGTAGGATCGATGGCTTTACTACATATTGACGAGAAAAATGAACACAACCTGTTTATGGTGTGCCTAACATTTTTGGGCAAAATTCCACGAATAGCCACCGGTAACAACTGTAGCATTAAGACGTGACAATCGTGAGACTTCATGCCAACAAGCTTTAAGTCCTGCATCGACACTAAACTCTTCATATTTGAAGAGTATCCTTGTGGTACTTTGATACTCTTTAAACATACACAAAAACCTATCTTCTCTTGTCTAGACATTGTGTAACATGCAGGGGGAAAATAAGTACGTTTACCAATCTTCTTGGGTGCCAACTCTTCTCGGATATTCATGTCAACCAAATCCAAACGAGCATTCACTCCATCTTTTGTCTTTCCCTGAATGTTGAGTAATGTACCAATCAAGCTATCACACACATTCTTTTCTACATGCATCACATCTATGCAATGTCGAACATCTAACTTTGACCAATATGGAAGATCAAAGAATATTGATTTCTTCTTCCAAGGGGTCGTTACAGATGACTTCTTGGATGTTTTCCCAAATACACGATGTATTTTATTAACTTTTTCAAGAACTTGAAGGCCAGTAAGTGGATTTGGTGCTTCGTCCCTCTCTTGATCTCCATTGAATGCTTTTTTTATCCTTCGATATGGATGATTATGTTTTAGAAATCTCCGATGACGCAGATACACTGTCTTTCTTCCATGTTTCAATTGATGAGCTGTAGTGTTTTCTTCACATATAGGACACGCTTTATGACCCTTGACACTGTATCCTGACAAATTACCATGAGCAGGAAAGTCATTAATGGTGCAAAATAACATTGCACGCATCATAAAAGTCTCTGAAGCGAATGCATCAAATATTTCAACCCCATCAACCCACAAAACCTTCAAGTCTTCAACTAGTGGGCTTAGATAAACATCTATGTCATTTCCAGGCTGCTTTGGACCAGATATCATCATAGACAACATCATGTACTTCCTCTTCATGCACAATGCAGGAGATAAGTTGTAAATTATCAATATAACTGGCCAACAACTGTGATTGGTACTCAGATTACCAAATGGGTTCATTCCATCAGTGGCTAAACCAAGCCTAAGATTTCTACACTCTTTACCAAATTCGGGGAATTGTCGATCAATATTTTTCCATTGCTTTGAATCAGCTGGATGACGAAGCAGCCCGTCAATTTTTCTCTCATCTGCATGCCATCTAAGGTTTTTAGCATCTTTGGGATTCGCAAACAAACGCTTAAGTCTGGGCACTATTGGAAGGTACCAAACTACTTTCAAAGCAGATCCATTTTTTTCTATCTGACCATTATCTTCACTATTGTTTTTTGACTTGTATCGTGATAAGCCACATTTTGGACACTTTGTCAAAAATTCAAACTCTTTCCTATACAAAATGCAGTCATTGGGACAAGCATGTATCCTTTTATACTCCATACCCATTGGACAAAGAATTTTCTTCGCATCATAATTACAAGTGGGTAGTGTATTTCCATCTGGCAACATTTCATTCAACAACGTCAACAGTTCTGTAAAACTCTTATCAGTCCATCCATTGCTCGCCTTCAAATTCATGAGCCTTAACACCGCTGACAAACGTGTGAACTTAGTTGAACCGACATACAAAGGTGTTTCCGCATCAGTCGACATCGTCTCATACACATGAGCTTTGGCAAAATTTTCTGCTCCAACATCGCGGATCATGTCCTCCAATTTGTCTTCATCCGGTCGATCTTCTTCCATGGTGGAATTAGTAACATTTACAGTTTGAGAGTCAGTGGGAAAATGCATTTCTTCGCCGTGCCATATCCATGTTGTATAGCATCTTAGGAAACCATTACATATAAGATGTTCTCTAATTTGAGTTGCGTTCAACTTTCTCCCATTCAAACAGTTCACACAAGGACATCTAAACTTTACTTCATCATCACTTCTCCCCTCATTACGTTGCGCAAATTGTATAAATTCCTCTACACCTCTCTTGTACTCAACACTAATACGTGGTAAATTAATCCAATTTCGATCCATATTCCTAAATATTACATAAAAAGATAAGCTACTAAAAATCAAACTTGCAATTTCATACATATCATTGAAACTTACTGAATAATATTTTAAGGTTTATAAATAATGCAAGAACTACAACACACATTACCAAAACTATAGCAAAAACTATACCATACATTACCAAAACTATAGCAATTTCATGCATTACCAAAATTTTAGCAAAAACTATACCATACATTACCAAAACTATAGTAATTTCATACATTACCAAAACTATAGCAATTGTTATTATGCAAAAACTAATGAAGAAATCATGTTAAGAATGCAAAAGGGCATAAATACCTGGAACAGGGGCGGCGAAAAAGCTTGGTGCAACAAAGGGGAATGGCAGCGGAGAGGAATGACAAGCGTTTCAAACGATTTTGATCGATTAAAACTGTTTCTTATCGTCAAAAATGGGAAATGACCGAACAATTTTGAGTTTAAACGGTGAAGAAACGAGGGAACTGAGATGGGTGGTCTACGCGAACGCAGCGTCTACGCGAACGAACAAGACGATATTGTTCCAAAGTTTTATTTTTTAACTCTGACTAGGGAATCTACCGCGGTTCACTACTTAACCGCGGCATAAGATGGTTATATGTCGCGGTTTCACAACGAACCGCGGCCTATACTCATTCAAAAAATAACCTAAATGGCATTTTTGTAATTATTTTTAAACTATATGCCGCGGTTCAGCGGGCAACCGCGGTATATTCCTCTAAATATTTCAAATTCATTTTAAATTTATTTCAGGTAGGAGAATAGGTCGTAGTTACTTTGAGAACCGCGGCCTATACCCCTGCAACGTGCTGAATACAACTGTCTCCCCAACTGCCTTTTGAGGAATATCAGTAGATGACAGGGGGTATATGTCGCGGTTGCTCAGAGCAACCGCGGCATATACCCCTGTAACTTCTGAAATTCTCTGACTCAGTCAGCCCCTGCAATAAATTGGCAAGGGTATATGCCGCGGTTCTCTGGAAAACCGCGGCATATATGCTGTTATTTAATTTTTTTTTCAGACGTGGCGTCAAAGGGGATGGTTTCTATTTACAAAATTGCCACCGTGCACCATTATGCTGCGGTTTCTAGTGAACCGTGGCATAATGTGCGCTGTAAAAACCCAATTTTTTACTAGTGACTGCATTCTTTTATGCACAACTTTTGTGAGAGGTGCGACCCTCTCATCAGTGGCAAAAGGATATAGTCAAGAAGAAGGTATAGATTATGATGAGACATACGCTCCAGTTGCCAGGTTAGAGGCAATACGCCTACTTCTTGCTTATGCATCTATAATGAAATTTAAATTATTTCAAATGGATGTTAAAAGTGCTTTTCTAAACGGTTATATCAAAGAAGATGTATTTGTTGAACAACCACCTGGTTTTGAGGATTTTAAAAACCCAAATCACATCTACAAATTAAAGAAAGCACTATATAGGTTAAAACAAGCACCTAGATCTTGGTATGAACGCCTTAGAAATTTTCTTGTAGAAAATGGTTTCAACAGAGGAAAAATTGATTCAACATTATTTATTAAAAGAATTGGAAAACATTTTCTAATTGTTCAAGTATACGTAGATGATATTATTTTTGGTTCATCTAACGCAACTCTTTGCGAGAATTTTGCTAAGTCCATGCAAGGTGAATTTGAGATGTCAATGATGGGAGAACTTACCTTCTTCCTCGGACTTCAAATCAAACAAAAGGAGAAACGAACCTTTATATCTCAAACCAAGTATTGCAGGGAAATCCTCAAAAAGTTTGAGATGGAAAATGCTAAAGAAGCATCAACTCCCATGGGAACATCCTGCTACTTAGACAAAGATGAGACAGGTAAAGAGGTAAGTCAGACTAAATACAGAGGTATGATTGGCTCTCTATTATATCTTACTGCTAGTAGACCTGATATCATGCAAAGTGTATGTGTGTGTGCTAGGTATCAGTCAAGCCCTAGAGAGTCTCATCTTACTGCAGCAAAACGCATTCTTAAATACCTTAAGGGGACAACATCCTTTGGTTTATGGTATCCTTCAGGAGCTGAGCCTAGTCTTGTAGGATTTTCTGATGCTGATTATGGAGGTTGTAAGATAGATAGGAAAAACACTAGTGGAACCTTTCACTTTTTAGGTAGTTCCTTAGTCTCTTGGCACTCTAAGAAACTAGCCTGTGTAGCCTTATCAACCACTGAAGCTGAATACATTGCTGCGGGTAGTTGTTGTGCACAAATCTTATGGATGAAACAACAATTAGAAGACTATGATATTCATTTAGATCATATTCCGCTTAAGTGTTACAACACAAGTGCTATAAAACTCACACTAGTGGAAAAATCACATTTTATAACGTACAAAAATGAGCTATTATAACGTAGTTACTGGAGACATAGTTCTGGGCGATATAATAGATCTGCGCATTTTATAACGTAGTAAAAGTTTACGTTATAATAGCTTGAAGATATTATAACGTAGTTTCTGAAATCAGTCATAATATGCACAATTTATTATGACAAACTTTTATTTAGTGTATTATAACGTAGATGTGTTTGTACGTTATAATATGTGGTTTATTATAACGTACATATTTTTACCAATTATAATATGTTGATTTTGATAACTAACCTATTGTAACGTACATTATTTAGTACGTTATAATATATGCTTTTTTAAAAAAAAATCATTATTACATTTAACATCTAATCATTTTACAATTATTTTCCTGAACAAATTTATAATCCATCGAATCAATTTATAATCAATATAAATTCAAATGAATAAATTCAATTAAACTAATCAAATAAAATTTATTTCAAATATTAAAGTGTTTAATAATATTTAATACATTTCGTATACATAAAACTATATATTACATCCAAATATTATATATCAATATACCTATACTACTAAATTGTAGCCAAGTTTTTACTAATAGGAATAAAATCATTAGAATCATGAAAAAAACAATCCTTCGCCGAAATTGGTACTAAAGCTCTATACAAAACTTCAAACCAAAATAAGGAAATATATATTTGAATTTATTTTCTATCGTTCCTTCTATTTTCGAACGATAGTAGAAATAACTCGAGAGTAACTTTTCAAGCATCTCAAAGCCACAATATTAATAATTTAGTCTTTTGATTTCAAGGAAACACTAGGGGTGGCAGTATTGCGCACTTTCACGATCAAGCCATATTTACCTTCAGAATTATCATTTTATAATATAAAATACATAAAGTTCCTAGTGAAATATAAAATTGTGGGCGTAAAAAGTTCATATGAAACTGAAACAAAGAGAGGGAAAGAGGGATTCATACCAATACAAAGGATAAAAAGATAAGGGATTGCTTCAAGCAATTGCAAGTTCCTGAATTCCCTCATTAAAAACACTGAGCCATCAACTCTGGCACTTGATTATCTCTGACAAAATAAGCTTCAGTGATTAAACCAAGCGACAATATTATATACCTCATTCATTCTTAACCAGAAACAAATAAAATATGTATATAAAAAAAAATAAGCAATTATATCACTAATCATGCCGACAAACAACCTGAACAACTGAACTCCATGTAGCATGAAAGTAGAGTTCAAATCAAATAAACGTAAAACAATTACAAATATTATTTGAATATCCTCGTTAAAGGAAAAGAAAAGGAACCTTCTACACAAAAGGTTATATAAACAAGAGTAGCACCAATTGCATTGCATACAACTACTAGTAACCCAAAAGCCAATCGCATGGAAATTGTTTCTACATAAATCAGACAACTTTTCTGAGCTCTAAATGGCAACATATACCTATCCCCCAACATCACGGCTCATTAGAAATTGAGTGGATCCACCTCCAAAGAATAAGCAAGGCATAGGTACAAGCACATACATCAGAGTTGCAGGAGCAATATTCTCACCATTAATTTTTTAAACAAATATAAAGACATTTCCAGTTTAAAAGACTCTAACTAACCTGATAACATGGGCGACCAATTGTTATATATTGCACATGCCTGCCACACCAAATAAAAAGTAAATGGTAATACATTTAACACTTGCTCTCTCAAAAGGTCAGATGACTCATTTCAATCAGAGTTGTTACCTTGCTGCCACCACCGGCCACTGCAACTTCAATCCTTTCCCTTCATCATGTATGTCGTTTACACCTCTATCAATATTCTCAACAGTCTCAACCGCCTTCTCATTCAGCAATAAAATCACCCTTTCAACTACCTTTGCTTCCTCACGCAATTGAAGAATACTCGATTCCAAAGCCGCTACTTTCTCCTCAGATTCTCTAAGTGCCTCCTCCAACTTCAATTTTTGCTTAACCATTTCTTCCAACTCAGATTTTTTTCTCAACAGTAACCTTCTCCAATTCTACCAACTTCTGTTTGAAACCATTGATCTCCTTCTCCTTTTCATCAACCCTATCTCTCATCTCCTCCTTAAACCTAATCCTCTTGTTCCTTTCCTCAATTTCCTTGGTTTCTAGAACTCCAATCTTTCACTCCAAATCCCTAACCCTAACCGCACCCTCTGCCTTCACCTTCTTCAAAGCTGTCAGTTCCTTCTCTAGAGACTCAACCAACGACTCCTTCTCCCCTAAATCCTTCCTCAATTCAGAAGCATCCGCCCTCGCCTCCTCCGAGGCAGTCATCTCCAATATCAAATCATGTTGTAGCCTCGCCACGCCCGTCTCCAGGTTCGCTGCCCTCGTCGCGATAACCTCTGCCGCAACAACATCCTTCAAATCAACGTTTAATCGGTGGAAAGGGATTAAAATCGGTAGAATGTGATTATAATCGGTGGAAATGTAGAAAATGATGTTTCAATCGGTGGAATCGAAGGTAAAGGCGAAAAAGATGAAGGTATGTGAGAAACCCTAGCAGTAGATGTGGTTGGATGATGAGTGAAGCGAAAATGCATATTTGTGAAGAGAAATGGAGACTTACGGCTTAAGAACTCTCGAGAGAGTGAGAAGCTTCAGCGGCTCGCGAGGGTGAAATGAGTAAATCTATCGAAATGAGAGTGTTTCTCGCGAGAGAGAAATGTTGAATGAAGATGTGGCTCATGTTACAATCGAGAAAGGTGACGGTGCCCCTACGAGTTGGGGTTTCAGTGTGAAGAAAGTGTGGCGTTGAGAAAGAAGGAATAAGTCATTAGGTTTTGAAAAGTGAAATGCTTAGAGAAATTATAACAAAAATCTATATCTCCGTTATAATAGGTTTAAAATTTATTTACAAGTTTGCCACCGTATTATATATTATAACTGATATTCATAACTCCGTTATAATACGTTTTGAAATTATTTACAAGTTTGCCACCGCATTGTCTATTACGACTGATTTTCATAACTACGTTATAATATCTTAAATTTATTACAATTTTGCCACCCGGTCAACCTATTATAACGGATTATTTTCATCCATCATAATAGGTATCGTTATAGAATGTTACTTTTCTACTAGTGTCACCAAAAATCCTATCATGCATTCTAGAACCAAGCATATAGAAATTAGGCATCACTTCATTAGAGACCATGTCAAAAAAGGTGATTGTGAAATGGAATTCATGGATTCTAAGCATCAATTAGCAGACATTTTCACCAAAGCATTGCCTAAGGATAGATTTTTTGAGCTTAGAAGAGACCTAGGCATATTAGAAATAGTAAAATAGGCATTCTTGGACTCAATATTGCATTTTTCGTTGCCTAACGTGTTTAATCTGCGTGTAAATCGATTAAAAGCGTGATCCATACATTTACGAATGGATTAATCGATTAATCCAAGTATTAATTGATTACGTAATCGATTAAACTCCAATTTAATCGATTAAATGCGCTCTAGAATGTTTTTTTTTCAAAAAATATTGCAGATTTCATTGAACTAGCCGTTGCCAACGGCTATTAACGGGCAAATTCCCACAATCTAGACGTTGGGGAGCATTCTTGAGCCTATTTAAACCCCACTTGGTCCCCACTTTCCATACTTGAACCAATCTTGAGCTTATCCCTCTTGCCTTCTCCTTTCTTTCACCAAATTCTTTGCTTTCCATCCATCTCCATGGCTGAACCTTCAAGAAGAAGGAGAAGAAGGACCAGTGAAGTTTTGGAGAGTACTGTTCGCCGAAGAGATGCTACCATAGAAGGGTGGCTTTCCGATGAGCAAGATCAACAGTCTTTCTCACAATTTTGGAAGGAAAGGAAGCTCATCAAACAGAAATTCATTGATCTCACTTGGTACACATCCTACAACTTCTCCTTTCCCAATCTCATCATTGAACAAGGAGTTCAACACATAATGGAACTCCATGGAAGGTACTATCCGGATCTTGTTCGCATCTTCTATTTTAATTTAAAGGTTCGTGATGGGTTCTTCCAAACAAGGGTGAAAGGTGTGGACATTGTCTTGGACAATGACATTTGGACGAATGTAGCAAAAGTCCCTGTTTTAGAAAATTCTCAACTTGTTCCAAATGACTTTGCTCAATTCAACAAGATAATGGTGTACCAGTCATTTCTCCGCAATCCTCGACAACACAATGCTCGTCTCTTCCTTGCTGGTGGACTCAAGATGGAAGAACGCCTTTTGCACTACCTTATTGTGTGGCTTTTGTGCCCTAGAGGGTCAAATCATGCCCAATGCTCTGAGACTGATCTCATCATTATGTATGGAATACTTCAGAGCATTCCACTGAATTGGCCTCACCTGATACACACAATAATGTTCAAGGCCAAAAGGTTAGATGCTGCACCTCTTCCATATCCTCTTCTTGTTTCCCAAATTTGTGAGTACAAAGGGGTAGATGTCACAAATGAACACTATGAAACTGTTCTTCCGGGTCATAAGGTTGGAGATAACTTCCTGAGGCAAATGGGTTTTATCAAACAAGGACTCTCCTACATCCACCCTGAGGATGCCCTTGGTGGGCAAGAAAATGAAGACGAAGCTGCGGATATCCCCATGCCTGACCCCACACATGCTGCCGGCCCATCTCAAGTGCATGAGGAATATAGTCTAGAGAGTCTTTCTAGACAAATGACTGAGATGATGAACATTCAAAACACTCGCCACGAAGAAATATGTACTCATCTCAGGAATCTAGACACTAGGATTTCAGGATTAGAGCGACACTTTAATAGTGACGCAAGTGATGAGTTCTAGATCCTCTTTGTTTGTTTTGTTGTTTATCTTTCTGATTGTATGCATCTTTCTTTTAAAATTCAATAACAAATTGTTGTTCATTTCTTTTTCTATGCATACTTTGTTTTTATTAAGGGGGAGCCCATTTTTTGCTTATGATAAAAAAGGTGGAGAAGATAGTTTAAACTCTTTATTTCGTTTAATCTCTCCTTTCGTGAGTTGTGGTTGTTTCAGATTATTAAAAAGCTTTAAACTCAGAAGAATTTTTTATCATCATCAAAAAGGGGGAGAATGTTAGCAAAAATCAAAGATGAAGTTTTGATGATGAACAGATTTTCAAAAGTCAAGATCCATAAAGACAGATTGAAGATCTCTGTATTTTATAAAGCTTTTATAATAATCAAAGTTGATGTAATAGTGCTCAAATATGTTTTAGGTTGATTCTTGTAATTTATATTTGATTTACTTGCTGTTGAGAATCATCTACAAGCCGTCTTAATCGATTAAACCCAGTTTTAATCGATTAAAATGAGGCTGGCACTGAAAACCCAATTGCCACTGTAATAATCGATTAAAGATAATAATAATCGATTAGTTAATCGATTATTCCTGAGAATAATCGATTAACACTAGCCGTTGTGGGTTTCAGATTTGAAAAACTAGCCGTTGTACTCATTTTAATCGATTAATACTTGTGTTAATCGATTATATGCGTTAGATGGCCCGTTTTCGAAGAATGGAAGAGTATTAGGCTGAGTCTATAAAATGGCTCACTCTTTATCTCAAAAATAACTCTTCCCTTGTGCTAAAAATCTCTGAACTGTTTGAGAACTCTGTTGAAGCTAAGGAAACTCTTGTCTGCAAAGTCCTGAAGTGCTACTGCGGTGACAGAGGAATAGCTTGTTCATCCTTGGTGTGTCCGAGGAAGTGCCTGGAAGAGAATCATCCTTCGTGAATCATTCGAAGGAGGTGGTCATCCTTTGTGAAGATTCAAAGGAAGTGTAAGTTCATCTCTTGTGGTTTCAAGAGCGGTGGTATTTCTAAACTCTTACAAATTATTTTTCTTTGTGATTAATATTTGTAACTGTTTTGTGATTAGTGAAAAAGGTTTATCTTGGTTGAGATAAGCAACTGGACGTAGGATCCGAGTGATCTGAACCAGGATAAAATCACCTGTGCAATTTTTCTCTTTCCCTTACTCTGTCATTTATATTTAATTATCTGCTCAGTAAGAAAAATTAAGAGAAAAATAATAAAAGGCAAAATAAAAGTATATAACCAATTCACCCCCCCTCTTGGTTTGTTCCACGCTAATAATTCCGTTGCAACGATTCTAACAAGTTTTATTTCGACGATGGCCTACCAAAGTTCCCGTTTTACTGGACTGAGAATCCTAGGAAAGTGATCTCCTGGGCCAAGGCTGATATGACTCCAGAAGAGCTAGATATCGTTGGTCAAATTGATCAGCTACCCCGACGGACCTCGTCTCGCAAGCTCATTGGCCTACTTGGGTCTGACACTCTACGTGCTAGAGTGTTTGGTAAGTTGTCTTTCACTTCCTATTTATTGATCAATCATTACTGACTCGTCTAAATTTGTCTTATTATTTCAGATATATTTGGCGGGATGGAGAAACATCAAGCTTTCTTACGCATGATGGCTCGTAAGAAAGATCTTGAGAAGCCAGGCGAAGGCACCTCCCCTTATGAGATTGTTACACAAAAGTCCCCTTCTCCACACGTGAATCGAGCGTTGAAAATTTTAGACATCGAAAAGCCTTCACCTGTTCTAGCTAAACCCTCGAATGCTGGTGTTCCAAAAGATGATACGAAGAGGAAATTACCCCGTGACAAACCCATTCCCTCGAATAAGAAGAGGAAGATCCCTAGTCCTCTCCTTTTCGGTCCTCTTGAACCGCATGTGCAAGTAGCCGAACGAATTCAATTTAACCTTACACCCGAGGAAAAAATACCTTTCAAACAGATGTTGCCAAGCGAGGCTTTGGACATGGCTTACGCGCTCACCACTCGGGCTAGTATATGCATGAACTATGATGCTGGTTCCATCAAGTCTCTGTTAGCCGAAGAGCTGGACACCGTGCGACAGGAGCTAGAAACTTCCCTTAGGTTAAGTCCACCTCCGCGTTGTCTCAAGCTCAAGATGATCTTCGCCAACTTAAGCGAACCAATGATGATTTAAAATTGGATCTTCAAAAAGCTGTTTCTCAGTATCAGGCTTTAGTTAAAGAAAGGGATTCTCTTCCGTCTACTCGGGACAAGTTAGCTGCTGAATATTTATCGCTAGGAGACGAGATCTGCAATGAACGCCTCACTAACTTTGAGCAGGGCATCACCAGTGTCATTACTTTTTTAAGACTCCCCTGAGTTATGCTGGATTTGACATTATGAAGGTTTTGGTGGACGGCCAACTAGTAACTTTGTCCAACCCGAAGGTAACTAATACCGAGGCCCCTGCTGAAGCCACACCTTCAAGCTATCAAGCTACTGCTGAAGAAACTTTGAATGCTGCTTCTGCTGCTGAAGATACTACTACTTAGTTTATGCTTTCCTTAAAACTTGTAACTTTACCTCATCAATTCACTTTATTTCTGCTTTTTGTAAAACCTTTTGGCTAGAACCGAAGGGCTATTTTGTTATACAACCACACTAGCTGACTGTTCTATACAATCCTTATTTCTACGCTGATATTTATTACTACAATGAACACTTCTTATAACTAATCGTAAACGGGTTTTGAACTTCATCTTTCGAACTTCAAATCCTCTACGCTGATTTCCCCCGAGCGTCTGAGGGCAAGAGTCATTTTTCTGACTTCCCCCTGAGCGTCTTAAGGCAAGAGTTATTTTCCTAACCTCCTACGTTGAGCGGGGATTTCTGAAGTCATTTTTCTGACTTCCCCCCAGAGTGTCTTGAGGAAGAAGTCATTTTTCTAACTTCCTGCATTGAGCGCGGATTTCTGAAGTCATTTTTCTGCCTTCCCCCCGAGCGTCTTGAGGCATGAGTCATTTTTCTAACTTCCCCCCGAGCGTCTTGAGCCAGAAGTCATTTTTCTGACTTCCTGCGTTGAGCAGGGATTTCTGACATCATTTTTCTGACTTCCCCCCGAGCGTCTTGAGGCAAGAGTCATTTTTCTGACTTCCTGCGTTGAGCCGGGATTTCTGAGTCATTTTTCTGACTTCCCCCCTGAGCGTCTTGAGGAAGGAGTCATTTTTCTGACTTCCTACGTTGAGCGGGGATTTTTGAAGTCATTTTTCTGACTTCCCCCGAGCGGCTTGAGGAAGAACTCATTTTTCTGACTTCCTGCGTTGAGCGGAAATTTCGGAAGTCATTTTTCTAACTTCCCCCTAGAGCGTCTTGAGGAAGGAGTCATTTTTCTAACTTCCTGCGTTGAGCGCGGATTTCTGAAGTCATTTTTCTGCCTTCCCCCCGAGCGTCTTGAGGCATGAGTCATTTTTCTGACTTCCCCCCGAGCGTCTTGAGGCAGAAGTCATTTTTCTGATTTCTTGCGTTGAGCAGGGATTTCTCAAGTGATTTTTCTGACTTCCCCCCGAGCGTCTTGAGGAAGGAGTCATTTTTCTAACATCCTGCGTGGAGCGGGGATTTCTAAAGTCATTTTTCTGACTTCCTCCCGAGCGTCTTGAGGAAGGATTCATTTTTCTAACTTCTTGTGTTGATCGGGGATTTCTGAAGTCATTTTTCTGACTTCCCCCCGAGCATCTTGAGGCAGTAGTCGTTTTTCTGACTTCTTGCGTTGAGCGGGGACTTCTGAAGTCATTTTTCTGACTTCCTGCGTTGAGTGGGGATTTCTGAAGTCATTTTTCTTACTTCCCCGCGAGCGTCTTCAGGCAGGAGTCATTTTTGACTTCCTGCGTTGAGCGGGGATTTCTGAAGTCATTTTTCTAAATTCTCGCTAAGCGTCTTCAGGCAGGAGTCATTTTTCTGAGTTCCTGCTGAGCGGGATATCTAAAGTCATTTTTCTGACTTCTCCCGAGCATCTTGAGGCAGGAGTCATTTTTCTAACTTCCTACGATGAACGGGGATTTCTGAAGTTATTTTTGTGACTTCCCCCCGAGGGTCTTGGGGCAGGAGTCATTTTTCTGACTTCTTGTGTTGAGTGGGGATTTTTGAAGTCATTTTTCTAACTTCCCCCTGAGCGTCTTGAGGCAGGAGTCTTTTTTGACTTACTACTTTGAGCGGGGATTTTTTAAGTCATTTTTCTGACTTCCCCCTAAGAGTCTTTAGGAAAGAGTCCTTTTTCTGACTTCCTACGTTGAGCGGAGATTTCTGAAGTCATTTTTCTGACTTGCCCCCGAGCGTCTTGAGGCAGGAGTCATTTTTTTGACATCCTGCGTTCAGTTGTAATTTTTGAAGTCATTTTTCTGATTTCCCCTTGAGTGTCTTTAGGCAGTAGTCGTTTTTCTGACTTCCTGCGTTGAGCGGGGATTTCTGAAGTCATTTTTCTGCTTTCGCCCCAACATCTTGATGCAGGAGTCATTTTTGTATTCGTGCATTGAGCGAGGATTTCTGAAGTCATTTTTTTGACTTCCCCCTAAGCGTCTGGAGGCAAAAGTCATTTCTTTGACTTCCTGCCTTGAGCAGGGATTTCTGCAGTCATTTTTCTGACTTCTCCCCGAGCTTCTTGATGCAGGAGTCATTTTTCTTACTTCCTACGTTGAGCGAGGATTTATGAAGTCATTTTTCTGAATTCCCCCCGAGCGTCTTGAGGTAGGAGCCATTTTTCTGACTTCCTGCGTTGAGCAGAGATTTCTGAAGTCAATATTCTGACTTCCCCCCGAGCGTCTTGAGGCAGAAGTCATTTTTCTGACTTCCTGCGTTGAGCAGGGATTTCTGACGTCATTTTTCTGACTTCCCCCCTATCGTCTTGAGGCAGGAGTCATTTTTCAGACTTCCTGCTTTGAGCAAGGACTTCTAAATTCATTTTTCTGAGTTCCACTGAGTGTCTTGATGCAGGAGTCATTTTTAGGACTTCCTACGTTTAGCGGGGATTTCTAAAGTCATTTTTCTGGCTTCCCTTCGAGCGTCTTGAGGTAGGAGTCATTTGTCTGACTTCCTGCGTTGAGCCGGGATTTCTGAAGTCATTTTTCTGACTTCCCCCCTGAGCGTCTTGAGGAAGGAGTCATTTTTCTGACTTCCTACGTTGAGCGGGGATTTTTGAAGTCATTTTTCTGACTTCCCCCGAGCGTCTTGAGGAAGAAGTCATTTTTCTGACTTCCTGTGTTGAGCGGAAATTTCGGAAGTCATTTTTCTAACTTCCCCAGAGCGTCTTGAGGAAGGAGTCATTTTTCTAACTTCCTGCGTTGAGCGCGGATTTCTGAAGTCATTTTTCTGCCTTCCCCCCTAGCGTCTTGAGACATGAGTCATTTTTCTGACTTCCCCCCGAGCGTCTTGAGGCAGAAGTCATTTTTCTGACTTCCTGCGTTGAGCAGGGATTTCTCAAGTGATTTTTCTGACTTCCCCCGAGCGTCTTGAGGAAGGAGTCATTTTTCTAACATCCTACGTGGAGCGGGGATTTCTAAAGCCATTTTTCTGACTTCCTCCCGAGCGTCTTGAGGCAGGATTCTTTTTTCTAACTTCTTGTGTTGATCGGGGATTTCTGAAGTCATTTTTCTGACTTCCCCCCGAGCATCTTGAGGCAGTAGTCGTTTTTCTGACTTCTTGCGTTTAGCGGGTACTTCTGAAGTCATTTTTCTGACTTCCTGCGTTGAGCGGGGATTTCTGAAGTCATTTTTCTAAATTCTCGCTAAGCCTCTTCAGGCAGGAGTCATTTTTCTGACTTCCTGCTGAGCGGGATATCTAAAGTCATTTTTCTGACTTCTCCCGAGCATCTTGAGGCAGGAGTCATTTTTCTAACTTCCTACGATGAACGGGGATTTCTGAAGATATTTTTGTGACTTCCCCCCGAGGGTCTTGGGGCAGGAGTCATTTTTCTGACTTCTTGTGTTGAGTGGGGATTTTTGAAGTCATTTTTCTAACTTCCCCCTGAGCGTCTTGAGGCAGGAGTCTTTTTTCTGACTTCTTGTGTTGAGCAGGGATTTTTGAAGTCATTTTTCTGACTTCCCCCCAACGTCTTGTGGCAGGAGTCATTTTTGACTTACTACTTTGAGCGGGGATTTTTTAAGTCATTTTTCTGACTTCCCCCTAAGAGTCTTTAGGAAAGAGTCCTTTTTCTGACTTCCTGCGTTGAGCGGAGATTTCTGAAGTCATTTTTCTGACTTTCCCCCGAGCGTCTTGAGGCAGGAGTCATTTTTTTGACTTCCTGCGTTCAGTGGTGATTTCTGAAGTCATTTTTCTAATTTCCCCTTGAGTGTCTTTAGGCAGTAGTCGTTTTTCTGACTTCCTGCGTTGAGCGGGGATTTCTGAAGTCATTTTTCTGCTTTCGCCCCAACATCTTGAGGCAGGAGTCATTTTTGTATTCGTGCATTGACCGAGGATTTCTGAAGTCATTTTTTTGACTTCCCCCTAAGCGTCTTGAGGCAAAAGTCATTTCTCTGACTTCCTGCCTTGAGCAGGGATTTCTGCAGTCATTTTTCTGACTTCTTCCCGAGCTTCTTGATGCAGGAGTCATTTTTCTTACTTCCTACGTTGAGCGAGGATTTATGAAGTCATTTTTCTGAATTTCCCCCGAGCGTCTTGAGGTAGGAGTCATTTTTCTGACTTCCTGCGTTGAGCAGAGATTTCTGAAGTCAATATTCTGACTTCCCCCCGAGCGTCTTGAGGCAGAAGTCATTTTTCTGACTTCCTGCGTTGAGCAGGGATTTCTGACGTCATTTTTCTGACTTCCCCCCTATCGTCTTGAGGCAGGAGTCATTTTTCTGACTTCCTGCTTTCAGCAAGGATTTCTAAATTCATTTTTCTGAGTTCCACTGAGTGTCTTGATGCAGGAGTCATATTTATGACTTCCTACGTTTAGCGGGGATTTCTAAAGTCATTTTTCTAGCTTCCCTTCGAGCGTCTTGAGGTAGGAGTCATTTGTCTGACTTCCTGCGTTGAGCTGGGATTTCTGAAGTGATTTTTCTGACTTCCCCCGTGAGCGTCTTGAGGAAGGAGTCATTTTTCTGACTTCCTACGTTGAGCGGGGATTTTTGAAGTCATTTTTCTGACTTCCCCCGAGCGTCTTGAGGAAGAAGTCATTTTTCTGACTTCCTGCGTTGAGCGGAAATTTCGGAAGTCATTTTTCTAACTTCCCCCAAGAGCGTCTTGAGAAAGGAGTCATTTTTCTAACTTCCTCCGTTGAGCGCGGATTTCTGAAGTCATTTTTCTGCCTTCCCCCCGAGCGTCTTGAGGCATGAGTCATTTTTCTGACTTCCCCCCGAGCGTCTTGAGGTAGAAGTCATTTTTCTGACTTCCTGCGTTGAGTAGGGATTTCTCAAGTGATTTTTCTGACTTCCCCCCGAGCGTCTTGAGGAAGGAGTCATTTTTCTAACATCCTGCGTGGAGCGGGGATTTCTAAAGTCATTTTTCTGACTTCTTCCCGAGCGTCTTGAGGCATGAGTCATTTTTCTGACTTCCCCCCGAGCGTCTTGAGGAAGGATTCATTTCTCTAACTTCTTGTGTTGATCGGGGATTTCTGAAGTCATTTTTCTGACTTCCCCCCGAGCATCTTGAGGCAGTAGTCGTTTTTTCTGACTTCTTGCGTTGAGCGGGGACTTCTGAAGTCATTTTTCTGACTTCCTGTGTTGAGTGGGGATTTCTGAAGTCATTTTTCTTACTTCCCCGCGAGCGTCTTCAGGCAGGAGTCATTTTTGACTTCCTGCGTTGAGCGGGGATTTCTGAAGTCATTTTTCTAAATTCTCGCTAAGCGTCTTCAGGCAGGAGTCATTTTTCTGACTTCCTGCTGAGCGGGATATATAAGGTCATTTTTCTGACTTCTCCCGAGCATCTTGAGGCAGGAGTCATTTTTCTAACTTCCTACGATGAACGGGGATTTCTGAAGATATTTTTGTGACTTCCCCCCGAGGGTCTTGGGGGCAGAAGTCATTTCTCTGACTTCTTGCGTTGAGTGGGAATTTTTGAAGTCATTTTTCTAACTTCCCCCTGAGCGTCTTGAGGCAGGAGTCTTTTTTCTGACTTCTTGTGTTGAGCGGGGATTTCTGAAGTCATTTTTCTGACTTCCCCCCAACGTCTTGAGGCAGGAGTCATTTTTGACTTACTACTTTGAGCGGGGATTTTTTAAGTCATGGTTCTGAGTTCCCCATGAGCGTCCTGAGGCTAGAGTCATTTTTGACTTCCTACGGTGAGCGGGGATTTCTGAAGTCATTTTTCTGACTTCCCCTGAACCATCCTCAGCTAGGAGTCATTTTTCTGACTTCCTGCATTGAGCAGGGATTTTCGAAGTCATTTTTCTCACTTCCCCCCGAGCGTCTTGAGGCAAGAGTCATTTTTGACTTCCTACGTTGAGCGAGGATTTCTGAAGTCATTTTTCTAACTTCCCTTCGAGTATCTTGAGGCAAGAGTCATTTTTCTTTCTTCCTGCGTTGAGTGGGGATTTCTGAAGTCATTTTTCTGACTTCCCTCCGAGCGTCTTAAGACAGTAGTCATTTTTCTGACTTCCTACGTTGAGCGGGGATTTCTGAAGTCATTTTTTTGACTTCGCCACGAGCGACTTGTGACAAGAGTCATTTTTCTGACTTCTGGCGTTGAGCGGGGATTTCTGAATTCATTTTTTTGATTTCCCCCCCGAGCGTCTTGAGGCAGGAGTTATTTTTAACTTCCTGTGTTGACCGGGGATTTCTAAAGTCACTTTTCTGACTTCCCCCCGAGCATCTTGGGCAGGAGTCATTTTTCTAACTTCCTCGGGGAACGGGGATTTGGGAAGATATTTCTCTAACTCCCCCCGAGCGTCTTTAGGCAGGAGTCATTTTTCTTACCTCCTATGTTGAGCGGAGATTTCTGAAGTCATTGTTCTGACTTTCTCCCGAGCGTCTTGAGGCAAAATTCATTTTTGACTTCCTGTGTTGAGCACGGATTTCTGAAGTCATTTTTCTCACTTCCCCCTAAGCGTCTGGAGGCATGAGTCATTTTTCTGACTTCCTGCGTTGAGCGGAGACTTCTGAAGTCATTTTTCTGACTTCCCCCCGAGCGTCTTGAGGCAAGAGTCATTTTTGACTTCTTGTGTTGATCGCGGATTTCTTCAGTCATTTTTCTGACTTCCCCCTAAGTGTTTGGAGCCAGGAGTCATTTTTCTGACTTCCTACGTTGAGCAGGGATTTCTGAAGTTATTCTTCTGACTTCCCGCCGAGATCCTTGTGGCAGGAGTAATTTTTCTGACTTCCTGCGTTGAACAGGGATTTCTGAATATATTTTTTTGACTTCCCCCCGATCGCCTTGAGGTAGGAGTCATTTTTCGGACTTCCTGCTTTGAGGAAGGATTTCTAAAGTCATTTTTCTGAGTTCCTTCGAGTGTCTTGAGGCAAGGGTCATTTTTCTGACTTCCTACGTTTAGCGGGGATTTCTAAAGTTATTTTTCTGACTTCCCTCCGAGCGTCTTGAGGTAGGAGTCATTTGTCTGACTTCCTACGTTGAGCGGGGATTTCTAAAGTCATTTTGTTGACTTCCCCTTGAGCATTCATGAGAATAGCATTTGTTGGATATTATGGGATTATGTGAATACTAAAGCATGTGTGCATCTTAACTAAATTCTTTGTGATGAGCTGATTTGAGTATTTACTTGTCTTGAGAAAAGATGTTTTGAATGTGGTGAACCATTTAATGGATTGGTGGAAGATTGAGTTACATCTTGTTTGCTTGAGGACAGGCAAAGTTCGAAGTTTGGGGTTGTGATAGAAGTTGAAAAACGGTTATTTTCATACTTAAATTTGACCTTAAAGACAACCTTTATGACAGAGAAACTAGCTTAGAATCATGTTTTTGTTGAAGTTTTAGAAATAAGAGAGTTGGACAAGTTTTATGCTTGATTTCCTTGTTTTTTTTTTGCAGGTTTTAAGATGAATTGAGTGAAAGAAGTGAAGGAGCTAGAAGGTGGATTCAGAAAAGAAAGAAAAAGTACATAAAAGGAAGAAGCCGCAAGTACCGCTCAGTGCCATATACCGTTGAGCGGTACTTTGAAGACCCGCAGTCACCACTGAGGGGAAACACTACAGTTGAGGGGCAGAATAGAAGTCACACACTTACCGCTGAGCGGCATTCTTATGGGCTTGGGCTTACTTTTCTGTAAGTTTTAGAATACTATATAAGGTTTTAGTTAACCTAGGTCAGTCATCTTTGGCTGGAATGAAGCAGAAACACACTCTTTCACCCCTTGGAGGAGGATTTTGGATGCTACAACTCCTTTCTCACCTTTCTAGGGTTTTATCTTTCACTCTTTCATTGTATTTCATCTAGTTTCACCATGAATATGGTGAACTAAACCTTTATTGTTGTTGGGGAATCAATGTAATCCTTTGAAACTCTCATGTATTGAATTTGTTCTTCAAGATCTTTTAAAGATACATGCTTTCTTTCATTAATTGTTAGGGTTTTTCCTCTTTGCTCTAAGCATGCATTGTTTAACTCATTCGATGTTGGCTAATAACAGTTGAAAAATTGTTATTTTCATGCTTAAAATTGATACTAAAAGCAACCTTTAACACTTAGAAACTAGCTTGGAATCATGTTTTTGTTTATATTTTTGGAAATAAGAGAGTTGGACAGGTTTATGCTTGATTTCAGTGTTTTATGCAGGTTTTAAGGTGAATTTGATTAAAGAAGTGAAGAAGGATAGAGATGGAATCAGAAAAGAACTCAAAAAGTGCAAAAGAAGAGAAGCCGCAAGTACCGCTCAACGTCATTTTACCGCTGAGCGGCACTAATTAACACTCGTTGGCACCGCTGAGGGGTGAAAGTGCAGCTGAGAGGAAGAATTCAACACACGCACTTACCGCTGAGCGGTAGTTTACCGCTGAGCGCCGTTATTTTGGGCTTAGGCCCACTTTTCTGTAATATTTTGAATGGTATATAAACTTTAGGACTTCCTAGGGTTTGTATCTTTGGCAGAGTACGAAGCAAACACACACCTTTCCACCCCTTGGAGGAAGATCTTGGATGCTAAGGCTACCTACTCATCTTTCTAGGATTCTATCTTTCACTATCTCATTGTATTTCATCTAGTTTCACCATGAATATGGTGAACTAAACTCTTCTTGTTGTTGGGGAATCAATGTAATCTTGTGAAACTCTCAAATATGGAATTTTGTATTTAAACATCATATCTTTGATACATGCTTTCTTTCATCATTAGTTAGGGTTTTTCCTCTTTGCTCAAAGCATGCATTGTTTAACTCATTCGATGTCATGATTATTGGTTTTATTGATATGGACACATACGGTAAAATCTAGATCCGGGGAAATTCTCCCAAAAGCAATATCGCCTAGACATAGGGATATGAGGGTTGGTTGCCTTTAAGCTTCTGTGCTTCAGAATTAATTATTAGGGATGTTAGGAATTGTATGAACTCGTAATTAAGGATAGGCTTTCTTCGCCGAGACATCAGGTTTAAGGTAATTTAGAGAGTGACATTAATATTGATGAAAAGAATGATGAATTCCTAAAATATATGAGAGTGGATAAGATGAAATTGATTTCCCCAACAACATACTCATCCATATAATTCGTTCAGTGTTTGTGTTCTTCTTTTCCATTGATCATCACATGCATACATGTTTACTTATTGTCTTTTGCATTTGAAACCTATAACCAATTGTTCACAAGTCTTAAATAATCAAGAAATCATATAACTAACTAGGTCGTGAGTCATTCGGGAGAACGATACTTGGTCTTACCGAGTTTATTACTTGATACGATTCGGTCACACTTGCCGAGGGTTAAACAAGTTTTTGGCGCCGTTTTTCGGTGTTCATAAATTTGTCATCAAGTTTTTGGCGCCGTTGCCGGGGACTCGTGGTTTAACTAGTCTATTTGTGTGATTTTTGATTATTTTTGACTTGTTGTGAATTTTGTTTTCTGTTTTTATTTTTCTGTTTTTATTTTTCGGTTATTATTTTATTTTATATTTCTGTTTTTATTTCCTGTTTTTATTTTTCGGTTATTATTTTATTTTATTTTATTTTCTGTTTTTATTTTCTGTTTTTAGTTTTCGGTTTTTATTTTATTTTATTTTTCTGTTTTTATTTTTTATGTTTACTGTTTTTATTTTATCTTCTTATCTCTTATTTTATATCTTCTATATCTTTTTGTGCTAACAAATTTTTCTAGGGACTTGTTTTCTTGTGTATGCCGGAAGCAATTCGAACTAGAAGCAAGAAAACCTCGAAACCTCTTCTTGAAGGCTTAGACGAGAGTAAACGGAGGAGAAGAATTCGTACATCTAGAGAACTTTTCCCTCCTCCGGAAATTCTTTTACAACCTTCACCACAAGGTTCTTACCATAGCACTGAGGAGATGGAGAATAATAATGTTAGACGGACTCTTGCAGATTACAGTAATGTAGTTGGCCCTCAACATTTCAATAGCATAGGAAGACCGAGGGTCAATGCAGCCAACATGGAGGTGAAACCGATGTTAATCCAACTGGTTAAGAGTAATCAATTTATTGGGTTGTCACATGAAAGCGCATATGAGCACCTCACAACCTTTAATGATATTTGCAATACAGTGAAGATAAATAGGGTGCCTGACGAAGCAATCAAACTTATCTTGTTTCCTTTCTCATTGGGAGGCAATGCTAAGCTTTGGTTGAACTCTTTTCCAGAAGGGAGCTTTACAGAGTGGGAAGCTGTGTGGACAAAGTTTTTGAACAAATACTTCCCACAATCCAAGGTAAACAAAGGAAAGCAAGAGATCTCATCTTTTAGGCAAGGCATGGAGGAATCACTAGGTCACGCATGGGACAGGTACAAAAGCCTATTAAGAAAGACTCGCACGCATGGATTTGACGAAGGAGAAGTAGTCCTATTCTTCCTTGGAGGTCTTGGTTCACAAACCAAGTTGATGTTAGACGCCTCAGCTGGAGGCAATATTAAATGGAAGACTCTAGAGGAAGCAACTAAAATAATTGAAAACATGGCTACTAATGACAATGAGTTGAACAGTGAAAGAGGAGCTCCTATTGAACAAAAAGGAGTTCTACAGTTGCAACCCAATGATGCCTTGTTAGCTCAGAACAAAATAATAATTCAACAACTGGAGAATCTCACAAAGGCACTTGCACAACTGCCAAAAGAGTTAAAGACTGTTGCACAGGTTCAAAAACAGATGTGTGAACTATGTGGTGGTGACCATATCAATGGTCAATGCTCCTTTCTAGTGGAAGCTTTAGAGGATGTTAACTTCATGGCCAATCAATTTCCATACCGTCAGGGGAACTTCAATCAAGGATGGAAACCACACCCAAGTAATTGTCAAGGACAAAGTGGGCAAGCTGGACAATCAGGGCAATTTAACAAGCAATAACAACAACCAACCTTATGGCAACAAATGTCTACACTTAATGAAAGATCAATAAGGATGGAAGAAACTCTTCAGCAATTCATACAGGCAACTAAATCCACTCAAAAGAGCACTGAAGCTGCTATTAAGAACTTGGAGATTCAAGTGGGTCAACTTACTAAGCAGTTGGAAGAAAGGCCTGACAAGAATTTTGGGGCTAATACTGAGGTTAACCCTAGGGAAGAGTGTAAAGTGCTAGTGAGTATAAATGTTGAAAAAGTTGAGTTGGAAAAAAAAAAGAAAAGAGAGAGAAGAGAAAGAAGAAGAGAAAAATTGTGTGAACAAAAAGAAAGTGAGAGAAAAGAAAAAGAGGACGAGAGAAAAAAAATAAAGAATCATATGAAAAACCTCTTCCTCATCCAAAGAAGTATCATAGGAAGAAGGAATTTGAGCGCTTTATGGAAATCTTCAAGAAATTGGAGATTAAAGTTCCTATGATTGAGACATTGCAACAGGTTCCTGGTTTTATCAAATTCCTGAAGAAGTTCAGTAGAAAGAAGAAAAAGAAGAAAGAACTTGAGATTTATTGGGTCAAGCTAGTGACGTTAAAAGAGCGCTTGCTAGGAGGCAACCCAATGATTTAAGAACTTTTAATTTTTGTTTTGGTGATGTAATTTTGAACTTTTGGGTTTTGTTTTTGTTATAAGTTTGTTAAAGGGTTTACATCTACTGAAGGATACTATGTTTGTATACACCTACTGATGGGTGTTGGTAAGAAAGATTTGCATCTACTGAAGGGTGCTGGAGGATTTTGCGTCAGGCTCGTGACGTTAAACAAGCGCTACTTGGGAGGCAACCTAGTTGATTGATTGTATCTTTGTTGTTTGTTCTGCTTTAGTTGTGAGATAGCATTTACTGATGGATGCTATCAGTACTAGAGCATAATTTATTTTATGCTTTTGTTTGGTTTTATATTATTGAACTTATTTGCTTCTGTTTTTAAAATAGGGTTTGATGTACTCAATTGGAAACTTTGTCTGTTATGATGGTTTGCTTATGATTGTTGTTTGATAAGTAATGCTTGATGATGCTTTGATGTTGATTGATGTTGAGATTTGATAGACGGGGCCCAAGCCCAATTAGTTTAGTGTAGTATTTCTTTTACTTTTATTAAAACATGTGTAAAAGGTGTTAGGCATGTGCTAGATAGGAGGGACTTTTAGTCCTATATATAGCCATGTCACCACCTCTTGTAAGATACTTTTGAGAATAATGAATTAAACTTTCTGTAGAGAGAACTCCAGAATTTAATTCCCTTGAAAGTCAAGCTAGAGAATCCCAAAGGATCTCCTCTAGCCACCTTCCATTCACGCTTCATCTTTCATTTTCCATTCACACTTCAGATATCTCTTACATCCATGTAATCATTTTTATTCCACTCTGCCTCAGCCGCGTGGATTGCTTACACCATCGCTGCCACGCGAGCTTATTCCCTCGCGAGCTTCCCTCAGCACCACATCACATCTTCATTTCGCTAAGTCTCCATCTACTTCACTCTCGAGAGAGAGCTCCTCCACCACGAGCCACATTGTCATCACAGAACTTCACATCTCTCGCCGATTAAAATGACTTCTCCACCGTTCAAATCTGCTTCCGTTTCAAACCCTAGGTTTTCAACCGAACAAACCTCGAATTTATGGTTTGTTCATCGCTGTTCATCTTTGACTCCAAATCCTAGGGTTCTTGAATAAATCTGTTTCTTCCGCTGCTTCCCAGATCTTCAGTTCGATCAAGTCCAGATTTCACGTCATTCTCTGATTCCGCTCAAGCCTTCAGTCATCATGTGGTAATCAGAGCTCAGGTTCTTCCGCGCTTCGCAAGCTAAGTATCTCTCTCCATTGATTCGCGTCTCTGATCTGAGTTTAAGTTTCTTGCGTTGTTATGAAATTCACGAGTTGTTTCGATTCTGTCTTGATCTTATTCATTCTTGTTGAATCTCTTCAATATTCGTGTTTTTTCTGTCTTGACCTTATTCATTCTTATTGAATGTCTTCAATATTCGTGTTTTTCATTATGATTCCTTCTCTGTCTTGTGTTGATTCATGTGTTTTGGTGTTGATCTGTTCATTAGGTTATGGTTGGGTCAATTTGTGTGTGCCAGCTTTACTTTGATTATTGTTCCTCATCTTAATCGGTTGTTTGAGTCATTTTATTTGAGCATCATATTCTGTTTTGTCAAAGTCATGTTCAGTTGCTTATTTGTCATAAATTCTGGGTTGAAACCGTGTTTTGATTGAGCTGAACAATCTGATTGAATGTTCCTTATCTGCACCCCATATGAGCTATGACAAACTCACTTAGAGCTCGAGTGCATGATGGATGACATCAGATTCAGCCTTCATTTGTTTTGCAGTATTATAATTACCTTTGTGTTCATTTGCAAGTGAACGAGAGTTGAACTCTGTGAGACATTTGAGCAAGTACCATGTGCATACCATATAAGTAATGACTTGCTTAGGCAATGCTTGGTTGCACTGAGAAAACTCCAGCAGAGTTCAAATTGCAGTTGGCCGATCTGCATTATCTTTGTTTGAATCATTTTATGTGTTTAAAATCTGTTTGGCATATAGATCTTGCATTAACTTCCTCGTGTCTTGTTCAAGTTTCCAATTGCTGTTTAAAAGTCATTTTCATCAATAATTTGTCAATTGACTCAATGAAACTTAAAACTGGTGGTATGGTTGACCTGTTTGATTGCATAATTGGCTATTGCAAGTTCAATTTTCGAATTACTATGTTCTGCATCCAATTTTAATGCAAAACAAGTTTGTTTTGATGTTTTAAACATGTTGAGATAGTTAATTCGAGTTATATCAGCCTTTGTGCGTTTTTCACCTTTGAAACCACCATTTTAAGTCAATTTTTTTTTATGAAGCAAGTATAGTGCAGTACTGAAATTTTGATTTGTGCCTTTATGATTCAGCTGGATTGTAGTAAGAGCTAGGGTCTGTTGAATGAAATCAAAACAAGTGAAAAAGAATATCTATACAAGTTTAAAAAGCATTCAGACCTTGTACAATCCAAATAAGTGAAGCTCCAAAATCAGAAACTGAAAACATTGTCAGTTATGAACTAATTTTGTTGGGGCATTTTATCAAACGCTTTTGTAAAATTCAGTACTGGAGTCATTTAACTGTTTCTGCCCTAACTTGCTTGTTTTTCTTGCTTTCTTAATCCCTTCTAGAGCAATTCTTAGGTTCATTTTTGAGTACTTTCCTTTTTGATAGCTTTGTATCTTGCTTGTCTTTGTTGGTTATCTGGTTTTGTCTGCAATACATGTGAAATCTATTCTGCCAATCTTTAATTGAAGCTTTTAATTGTTTATTTCATCTGGTCTAGAGTTTCCTGGGTTAGAGTCTGCTCTGCTGTTTGATTGGTTGTCCTGTTTGTCCATCACTTTGCCTTAGCCTAACCATTTTTCCTGATTTGAGAAATTTGATTCCATTCTGGTTTTTGGTATTTGAAAGAAGGTAAGTGTGAATGGTAGCATATTAGGTGGTGGTGATCCACAGGATTCTCTGGCCTAGACTGAAAATTTCTCTTTTAAACTTTTCATTTGAGTGTTTTAAATTTTTAAAGAGAAACCTCAATGCTGTGAGCTTAGTAAGGCTAATTTAGCCAAAATTCCTTGGCATTTGCAAGAGAGTTCAGTTTCATTTAACCATTTGTTGATTGTGTTCATTGTGCAGGAAAAGAAATTGGAGTAATTAGATTGGAGCAGCTGTGATTTGTTGCAACTGCAACTGCAATCAGTGTTGTTTTAATTGATTATTGATGTCCTGGAGATGCTATTTGTGCTTGTGAATCTTTAAACTGTCATTGCATTCATTTTAGTTCCAACATTGCTTGCTAAATTCATTGTTGTAATCACTATTTTGAAAATGAATTGTTGATTTCATGGTTTAATTGGGCATGTTGAATGTTGTTTATGATTTGATAAGATCTATGGGAACTTGATAAGATACATAGGGTTTGCAAATAATGTGCTGATTGTTTTATGAGCATTTCTGGAAGTGCAACAACACTGTTTTAAAACTGCCAATTTCTGGTTTGCCTCACATTACTTTTTGTCCATTGACTTGATTAGCATGGTCCACTGATTTCTGAATTAGTTTAGGACATTGTTCTTGACTGGTTTGGTCCATTGTTTCTGCCGAGTGTAATTCATTGATTTGCTGAAAGGGCTGCTCTTGTCATAATCAGTTGTGCATCAAATTGTTTTTAATTGCCAATGCATCCTCCAGTTTTAAGAAGTGATTAAAGCACCTAAATTCCAGTTCTGACTTGGCGGTTGAGTTAATTAGGTGGTTAGTTTCTGCATTGAATTACATCCAATCTGAATTTAATTCACTGTCCATCTGCACTTGCTGGATTTTGTTGAGATTTATGTGTGCAGAGCTGATGTTTGAGAATTTAGTTGCAGCAGATGTTTACTGAGAAAAAGCAACCTAAGCATTTCATGTGGAAGCTTTGAACTGAAGGGAGTTTCTTTGCATCAAGTGTACAAGCCCAAGAAAGAGTTGAACCTAAGAGCTAGGAGACTCCAAAGTTGTCCAGAAACACCTCAGTGTGGAGTTTGGAACAGGCTAGAAACAAACATTCAAACAGGGAAGTTGTCTAACTTACCCTTTGTTGTGAATTGATATTCTGTTTTAGCTTGTAAGTGATGTAAGTGATAATATTGAATGAATATCCTGCTGATTTTGGTTGAAAATTAACTGTGCAGAATACTTGGAACAGTTTGAGAGAAAATAGGAATTATTCAATGTCTCATTTGCAAAAGACCGAGTGAAAGGGAAGAGTAGACAAAAGCTAGGAGATCCAAGGCTGGTTAACAACAACAAGAGTGTATTCGTTGAGCACAAGAAGTGGACCAGGACCGTAGCAGCTGTCTTTATTTGTAATTGATCTAAGTTCATCTGGTTTTGTAATAGGCTCTATTGTTAGTTTTCTTAATTTCATTGTAAAAGTCCATTCAAAGTCCAAGTGTCTTGGAAGAGTCCTTGGTGCTCTTTCAACTCTTGGCAAAACTTTTCTTGTTTGTGTTTAATTTTTGTGTCTTACATTTAGGGGTGATTTAAGCTAAAAGAGATTAAACTCTAAGCCTTGTCACATTAGAGTCCGAAGAGTCTCGTGTTTTAGTGTTTAATTGTTGTGATTGTTTGTCAGTTGTGTCCTTTGATTTTAAAAGTGATTTTAGTTTAAAGGGTATCTAGTAGTAACCTAAGACATTTCTGGCAAGGCAAGACTTGGTGCTTAAGCAGTCTTTACGACTCACCTCTCTTACTTGGGACTTGTCTAAGTGTGAATCTTGTATATCTTTTACACTAGAAAAACTTTTAGAAACAAAGATGTCTTGTTATTCATATAGGTCTTCTAGGAATTTTAATTTTGATAAGCAACTTAGTTACAAAGACATCAAAAGAGCACATGATAAAGCTAGAAGGAAGTCTTGTTCATTTTATGAATTTGATAGGATTGAAGATGATTTGTATAAACAAGCTAGTGAAAGTATTCCATTCTTTGGTGATGATATTGGTGCATTAACATACCTAGCTTGGGAAAAGGAAATTGATGACATGCATTCATTCATGGTGAGCAAAAGTAAATCTGAATCCTTCTATTCTAGAGATAATGAATCTTATATTCTTAGTCTTTACACTTCTAGTTTTAAAAAGCATGCAAGAGAGTGGTGGGATGATAGGCAATATCATGTTAAGATAGGTAGAAAATATCCCATTCATGATTGGAATGAATTGAAAGCTTGTATGAAAAGAAAGTTTGTGCCTCGAGAAATTGAAAGAAACTTAGAACTTATGAGAGAGCTTATTAGAAAAGCTGAGTCATTCATTCAAAATATAAGTGGGTACTCTCGTAGGGAAAGTGAGTTTCTAGAAAAACTTAAGAGGCTATGGGAAGAGACAAGCAAATATAGAATTGAGAGATTAAAAAGAGAAAAACAAAAGCAAGAAGTAAGAGAGAAAAGAGAAAAAGAGAGAAGAGAAAAAGAAAGAAGAGAAAAAGAAAGAAGAGAAGAGGAAGAAAGAGAGAGAAGAGAAGAAGAGAAAAGAAGAGAGCAAGAGAAAAGAGAAGTAGAAGAAAACAAGAGAAGAAAAGAGGAAGAAAGAGCGAGAAGAAACGAGGAAGAAAGAGAAAGAAGAGAAGAAGAGAAAAGAAGAGAGAAAGAGAGAAAAGACACACAAAGAAGAGAAAAGGAAGAAGTTGAAAGAATAGAAATGGAAGAAAAGAAAAAGCAACTAAAGGCAACATCTCCATTTATATTTGAATTTTCCAAATTTCACTTTTCTTTCAAAGACTTTGCCACTCCATCTTTAAAAATGTTATCACTATCAACACATGCAAAGTCACAACTTGGGTTATGGTTACCTTTATGGTTACCAATAACTCAAGATACAAATAAAACTTCAAATGAAGAAAGGTTTCTTTGTTATATTAACATTAAAAATTTCAAAATTAGGAAACCTTCTTCTACACATAGTCTTTTATATATATTACTGGGTCAAAGAAAACTAATTAGAGATATGTTTGATGTTTATTGCAGATGGATATTTGACCCAGGAGGAACCTTTGTGAAGCCAACAAAAATAAGTCTTCAGAAGCACCATCAAATTTGAGGACAAATCCTTTCCAAGGGAGAGGGGATGATAGACGGGGCCCAAGCCCAATTAGTTTAGTGTAGTATTTCTTTTATTTTTATTAAAACATGTGTAAAAGGTGTTAGGCATGTGCTAGATAGGAGGGACTTTTAGTCCTATATATAGCCATGTCACCACCTCTTGTAAGATACTTTTGAGAATAATGAATTAAACTTTCTGTAGAGAGAACTCCAGAATTTAATTCCCTTGAAAGTCAAGCTAGAGAATCCCAAAGGATCTCCTCTAGCCACCTTCCATTCACGCTTAATCTTTCATTTTCCATTCACACTTCAGATATCTCTTACATCCATGTAATCATTTTCATTCCACTCTGCCTCAGCCGCGTGGATTCCTTACACCATCGCTGCCACGCGAGCTTATTTCCTCGCGTGCTTCCCTCAGCACCACATCACATCTTCATTTCGCTAAGTCTCCATCTACTTCACTCTCGAGAGAGAGCTCCTCCACCACGAGCCACATTGTCATCACAGAACTTCACATCTCTCGCCGATTAAAATCACTTCTCCACCGTTCAAATCCGCTTCCGTTTCAAACCCTAGGTTTTCAACCGAACACACCTCGAATTTATGGTTTGTTCATCGCTGTTCACCTTTGACTCCAAATCCTAGGGTTCTTGAATAAATCTGTTTCTTCCGCTGCTTCCCGGATCTTCAGTTCGATCAAGTCCAGATTTCACGTCATCCTCCGATTCCGCTCAAGCCTTCAGTCATCAAGATTGTGCACATTATATGCTTATACAAATGGTTCACAAGCTTTGTGAACAAATGCATGATGTTGTGATTGTGATTATGATACTAAGCAGGATGTGTATATGTGGAATGTGAATGAGCTTATATGTGAGGCTTGGAGCTCCAGAGTTATTGTGATTGAATGCTAGTACTTTGAAAGCATGAATGACTTTGCCCAGGTTTTCTATGATTTAATCAATTGCTTGTTTGCATCATATGATCAAGGCCATTTTGTTACCAATAAGGAGTATTGGTAAAACCTGAAGATGTGTTTTGATGATGCTGCAACTTATAGATTTTGGATGTAGTAGGAAAATATTTAAAAAAAGCAACTTGTAGATTTTGAATGTAGTAGGAAAATGTTAAACATTGTAGTTTTTACTAGTATAATCGATTATGGTTAAGCAATAATCGATTATCACAAGTCATACTTGAATAATCGATTATCACTTCATATAATCGATTATCACTTTTTTGAAAACTCTGTAATGGACTTGAATAATCGATTATCACTTACAATAATCGATTATTCATGGAAGTTGGGAGCTGACCTTTGGCATTCAGTGTACTTGGCTATATAATTTGATTTGAAAAAATTAGAAGGTAACGTTTTTTGAACTGAGAAAGCTTAGAACACTATGTGTCAGAGGAATGTTCTTAGAGAGCCTTTTGTTCATTGTTCCCTTGCTTGGTCTTGTGAAAGGAGAGGCTCGTGTATCATGTGTCGATAGTCGGAGCAGACTCTCTTCAAGTTAGCAAGGTACTCTGCCTGGTCTTGTGAAAGGAGAAGCTTGCGAATCGTTGGTTGATTGCCGGAGCAGTTCTCTTCAAGTTGGTAGAGTGGTTCTTTTCGTTTTATTCCTGTTCATTTGATTGTAATCTGTTAAACCATTTTTAGTGGAACTGTTAATCACTATTTATAGTGATTAACTACTGGACGTAGATTCTGTTGAATCGAACCAGTATAAAAATATCTGTGTGATTTTTCAATTCCCTACACTCATATTATTTTACGTATATCAACTGTTTGATTAATTTTCTGAAAGAAAATTATTTTTACTAAAAGGACCAAATTAATTTTAATTGTGATCGAACACGCTTTCCGCTCTCTGAGTTTTAATTCCGCTGCGCTGTACTCTTCGAAAAATACCCCCTCCGATACCAACAATTGGTATCAGAGCTTGCTTTGATAGTTTTTCAAAAAAAAATATTTGCGAAAATGGCCGGTCACAATCAAAACCATGTATATGCTGAGGGTGCTTCCATTAACAGACCTCCATTGTTTACTGGTGATAACTATGCTTTTTGGAAAGTGAGAATGGAGATTTTTATGGGGTCTGTTGATAGAGGTATCTGGGAAGCTGTACAAAATGGCCCTTATATTCCTATGAATACTGTTGATGGTGTAGAGACTGAAAAACCTTATTTTAATTGGACTGCTGAAGAAAATAGACGAGCTCAGTTTGATATTAAAGCTCGCAATATAATTTCATCTGTTGTTGTACTTGATGAATTTTATAGAATTTCAGTGTGTAAGACAGCACAAGAAATGTGGGAAGTCCTCAAAGTCACTCATGAAGGAACAGAGGACGTGAAGCGCGCTAGGAAGAACACTCTCATTCAGGAATATGAGATGTTCAGAATGCAACCTGGAGAAACGATCTCTAATGTTCAAAAAAGATTCACTTATATTGTGAATCATTTAACAGGGTTGGGTAAGACTTTTGATACTGATGAACTTAATGTGAAAATTCTGAAATCTCTGGACAGGTCTTGGCAACCAAAGGTGACTGCCATCTCGGAGTCTCAAAATCTTACTCAGATGTCAATGCCAATCTTTTTTGGAAAGCTCCGTGAGCATGAACTTGAGCCGAGGAGATTGACTGTTGAAGAGGATCAAGGCAAAAGGAAAACTCTAGCTTTCAAGTCTGAAATATCTAAAGGAAAAAGCTCTAAGAGGATCGAAGAAGATGATTCTGATGATGAAGAAAACATGAGCTTGATGATAAAGAAATTTGCAAAGTTCATGAAAGCAAAGGGAAAGGACAAGTTTCACAAAGATAGGAAAGAAAGTCAAGAATCTCCATCAAATGTAAAGTGCTTCGGTTGTGGAGAAAGAGGGCACGTAAAATCTGAGTGTCCAAGAAGCAAGAAAAGTAAAGACAAGAAGGAAAGAAAATTTCAAAGGAAAAATAAAGCATACATAGCTTGGGAGGATAATGCCTCTAGCTCAACGAGTTCAAGTGACACAGAAGAAGAAGCCAATCTATGCCTTATGGCAGATTCTGAAGAAACTGGAAGTCAAGTAAGCGATTCCAGCTTTGAATCTAGTGAATTAGATTTACAAAAAGCTTTCTTTGAATTGATGAATGAATCTGAGAAACTTAATGCTGCTCATAAAAATTTAAAAAAGGAACATAATGAATTGAAGTTAAAATATGATAAACTGCTTGATGATGAAGTTGTTCTAAGAAATAGAGTTAATACCTTAGAAATTAAATTATCAGATGCAAATGCTACTGTTGAACTTGTTGAATGCTTGTCATGCAAAAGTTATATGTTTGATATTGATATACTTGAAAACTTACTTGCTAAGGCAACTAAAGCTAATTCACATTCTAAAACAAACCTTATTAAGAGCAATGGAAACATGCATCAAAATTTTAAATCCAAGGTAAGAAGAACTCGAAAAATTTGGGTTGTTAAAGGAACTTTTATTAAAAATAAAATTAGTGATGTATGTTGCTTTTACTGTATGAAGCATGGTCACACATCAAACAAATGCAATCACTAGTGGAAAAATGACATTTTATAACGTACAAAAATGATATATTATAACGTAGTTATTGGGGACATAGTTCTGGGCGATATAATAAGTCTACGCATTTTATAACGTAACAGAAATTTACGTTATAATAACTTCAACATATTATAACGTAGTTTCTGAAGTCCGTTATAATATGCGTAGTTTATTATGACAAATTTTCATTTGTCCGTTATAATAAGACGAGAGATATTATAACGTAAATTTGTTTTTACGTTATAATATGTGATCTATTATTACGTATATATTTTTGTATGTTATAATATGTGATCAACATATCATAACGTACATCCTTTAGTACGTTATAATATATGTGTTTTTTTAAAAAAATAATAATGAATACACAATAATATTCTTCTCATCCAATCAATTTATAATCAATATAGCTTTGAATAAACAAATTTTTAGAAAAAAATTTGATAAAAAATTTCAAAATAGTAAGATAGAACTGAAATCAACATAGACTATTCAGTCTCAAATAAATTATTCATTTGAGTAAAAAAAGTAGGATATGATAGTTTATAAAAAGGTAAAAGATTAATAATCACATAATTTACAAGTGTAAGTGACATTGGTAATTTTCTTATTTGAAAATTCTCACTAAATTTTGAACAGCTACAAGGACAAAGTTGTTCTGTTATCATCTATCAATATGATATGATTGCTATATCACTAAAAAGAGATTTGATTCATAAACAGAAGCTTGTGGTTGTTACAGTAAAGGAGAACTCATAAGTATATAGTAATTCAATTGGATATGATAGGATTAAGAAGTTGGACACACAAAGATTACAATTAATCAATAATTAGAAAAAAAAACAAAGAAAACTTATATCCTATTTGGAATAAGAAGATCATAGACTTCCAATAAGTGCTGACACCTATAATATTTCATTTCTTAAATGAGAGAACAATATCTATATCTATAAATAACCAATAAACCTTTTTAACTGTACTATCTCACTCTTTCAGTAGAGAGATAAAACAAAATGTTTTTAATGTATTCTTGAACGTTTAATAACTACAGTGCAGCATAGCACTGATACAAGATACACAAAATAAATAAATAGAAAATAAAAACAAAATGACAAAGTTATATAAACTTCCTAATAATTTGTAAGAAAAGGAGAAAAAATAGGGAATATGGGGCCACTAACTTCAAATGTCCAAAAGCTTCATCTCACTGTTTGGATCTGTTTCATCAAAACACCAGAATTTATCAGCGGCAAAATATAAATATTCAAACTTAAAATAAGTACTTTTAATTTCTAAACAATAAACAACATTCATCCGATATGGCTAGCTCAAATATTCACGATAAGGATCATTCTAGCATGGTCAATTGTAGAAATAAAAGCCAACCTTTCCTTGTTGGTCTTCTACCAGTCCTCCCCCTACGAGCATAAGGCAAGGTGTCAGACCCTCCAAGAATAGGACGCACATGATTTTCATCCTTATCTTGTAGACATCATAGTCATAGACCCTCTCCCACTCTCTACGTTATCCCATTCCATCTCCTCCCAAATTAACTAACTCTTCTTCTCTATATTTCACCAGTGGAGTCGGTGTTTCGCTTGGAAGATATGTCTGAAATATATATAACGATGTTAGCTTCATCTTTTCATCAAAGTTATTGACGACTTAAAAAGTGTATAGAGTGGCTGGTAAGCAATACTCCCAACATTGCAAAACTCCCAGCAAAAGATAAATTGTCTCGTCAACTAAAACAGAATATACAAGAGATGGAGCACATGCTTAGTGAATCTACCTCAGATGTTGATCTTCCACTAGTGTAAGCCGATATATACATATTATTTATCCTTTGGCCAAAAGTTTACTTGTTTGAGTTGCGTTCTGTTTGAACTGTTATTGGAATTTCATAGTTGCAATTAGGAAAAATCCCACCCTCAATCAAGTAGTCTTATAAACGCCCTTGGGAATTAGAATGTACAACCAAAATTAGGCTGACTCCTTTTCAATAGACTGAAGAAGGATGTGCATATTAGAAAAGCTACCCTTCAAAGTAGACTATAAGCTTAAGCGATTAAAGGAACTCGTGGTCAATAAATTTTTGAGAGTGGCAAGTGACAAGCTATATAGATAGCACAACTTGCACAATCTAAAGTTAAATATCCAAATTGTTAAGAGAGAGAAAAAAATCAGCACATCCTGTTTCCTTACTGATTCACCACTCAGATTCATGTAAGTATGAAGATTTGCAAGGAAGACATGAACTTCACCAACAAAACCTGCAACAAACCAACTTGCGCAAAAATTCATGAATACAATAAACATAGAGAGAGGAACAGAAAATAGAAATATCTAAGCAAGGGAACGAGCAAACCTTTTCCAAAAATGGCTTTGGAATGGGCAGTGTTCATAGGAATCCCTTACGACTCAGCAATTGCATCAATCATCTCAAAGCCTACCTAGACAAACACTGAGGGAACCAATTTCAATGAAAAATGTAGGAAAAGTCAAAACAATCGGTAAAAAGGTGAGAAGATGAAGATTCGAAGAAACCCTAGCAGTTGAGGGTGAAAGATGTAGGTGAAAGGCTGAGAGGTAAAGGAGAGTGCTTACTACTTGAACTGTGGTTCAATGAGATGATGGAGAGGCAGCAAGAGCCTTCGATGATGGAGAGGCAACGAGAGCCTTCGATAATGGAGACGAGAGAAACGCTCTCGCAAGGCAGCGAATGAACGACTGATGGACGATAATGGAGACGAGAGAAACGCTCTCGCAAGGCAGCGAATGAACGACTGATGGAGAGTGAATGGTTGAGTGAACAATGGATGATGGAGAGTGAAGAAGAGAGGAAGAGTGGTTCAATGGTAGTGGTGTATTACGGGGAACGAAAGTGAGGAAGAGAGGGAAGAGAAATTAGGGGGTAAAAAGTGAAAATCAGATTGGATATTACGACTGGTTTCTAAAAATAAGTTATAATACATTAAAAAAAATTTAAGGTGTCCATAACTTCGTAATAATAAGTTTTGAACTTATTTACAAATTTTCCACCGCGTTTTATATGATAACTGATTTTCATAACGACGTTATAATATGTTTTAAACTTATTTACAAGTTTGCCACCACATTTCATATTATAACTGATTTACAAAACTACGTTATAATATGTTTAATTTTTATTACAAGTTTGCCACCGGTCAATCTATTATGATGGATTATTTTTACTAGTTATGATAGGTTAGTCATAATAGACTATTTTTCCACTAGTGAATATTAAACATGTTGGTGTTCCAAGTGGCAAATATGCTTGGGTTAAAGCTGTGACATGATGTAAACTTGCAAAAACTAACCCCAAGGACCCATATTGAGATTGGGGACCTAAAATTCTTGCTAACTTGTTTTGTAGGATCAATCAAAGTCCAAGAAGTCACTGTGGTATCTTGACAGTGGTTGCTCAAGACACATGACTAGTGACAATAAAAGATTCATCTCTTTTGAGAAGAAGCAAGGATTTGTAACGTATGGGGATAACAACAAAGGCAGAATAATGGGTACTGGAAACATTGGAGGAGGAAGCACTTTGACAATAAAAGATGTCTTATACGTTGAAGGCCTCAAACATAATCTTCTAAGCATAAGCCAACTATGCGACAAAGGTTTCAAGGTAACTTTTGAGAGTGACAAATGTATTGTTTATTTTAAAAATTCTGCTGAAATTGCTTTGCAAGGTGTTAGGCATAATAACATATATTTGATTGATATTGAGAGTGCATCTAGTCATAGTATAACATGCTTAGTTGCTAAAGAAGAAAATCCATGGCTATGGCACAAAAGAGCTGCACATATTCACATGTGTCGCGTCTCATTTATTACTGTGCTGAATCACCTCTCTGCTTCCATTAATGCTCCGTGCCACGCGTCCAGTGCATTAAAAATCCACCACCGAGCCATGCATGCGCGCCACTTGTCAAGTTGGAAACTTCTGAAGTCAGTGGTGGGGTGCAGGTGTCGACGAGAGGGACGCTCGTCCGTCTGACAGTGGGATTTGAACAAAAATGAATTTCTGGAAAAATCTCCCACTCTCTCTCATGCGCACCTTCTCCCCTTCCAAACTCAGAATCTCCATTTCTCCTCCTTCTCTCTTGAACCCTTCTCCTTCTCTCTTCTGCAACTTACCACCCTTTTCTCCGTTCACGTTTCAGCACCGTAGGAATGTTCCCTGCACCGCGAGCTTCATTTTAAGCCGAACAACTTACAGTTCTGGTAAGTTTCACTTGGACGCTCGTTTCTGGAGTTCCTGTAAACTGTATTCAGCTGCATGCAACGGTGTAGACTAAGCCCTTCATTTTCTTTTGGTTAGTTTAGTTGGAGAGCTTAAGAGAAACGTTGAGAGAGCTTCTTTTAGACGAATCAAGATCCACTCATTTAGGACGATCACTACTGAATCCGGGTAAGGGAAGCTTATTAGATTTAATTCTTATGATTTTATTGTACTGCATGTGCGTATGTGTTGTTTGAAGTATGATTTATGATATTGGATGTTTGGCATATGAGTATGATCCTGAATTGATGTATGGAAATGATGAAATGTTTTATGATTTGATTAAACTGAAATATGAGCTGTATGATGAGATGAATGCATGAAAGTATATACTGAGAAAATGTATTTGATGTAAATGAAACTTGGAATATAAATTATCATATGATATGGAACATTCGTTATCGAAACGGTCTTTGATCGTTCGGTATTCTCAGTAAATTCTTTGAAATAGTCGAACCCTTTCATTTGGAAAGGATTCTATTTGAGGACGAACGCCCTCTTATAAATATTTTTACGTTTGAGCGTTCGGCCAAACGTAGATATCCTGAGTGTTGTGTGAGGATTTGAGAAGCTTGGGAATACACATTCAGACACTTAGTCATATTGTCAAAAACATAACTTCACCATTTCTACTTATATAAAATCCTATTTCTATGATTTGGAATCAGCAAATGGTCTCGACCCATAGACGTACGTCCCAAAGCGTACGTGATAAGTAGCGATCGGTCTTAGACCGAACGCTCGTCCTAAAAGTGTAAATGATAAGTAGCGCTCGGTCCTATACCGAACGCTCGTTCTTTCCGTAAATTGCAACGAGCTATAATAGCGTTCGTCCTGAATTGAAATAGCGTTCGTCCATAAATTTCAATAGCGTTCGTCCATAAATTTAAATAGCGTTCGTCCAATAGATCTAGTAACGTTCGTCCAAGACTTCAGTGACGTTCGTTCAAAACTTCATTAAATGCCTATTTTCGCGCTCGGTCATTGACTGGCGGTTGGTCTCCTGAATTACCTCGTGTCCAGTTTATTTATCTAAACCAGTTGGTGACGTATCTATCCATTGGATTCGTTCCAGAGTTATTGAACTTAAATTATTCTAAGTATTTTCCAGATCGTACTAGATTCAGTTCATCTAACTGAGTCAAGTTAATATGAAGTCCGTCTAATAACCTGTATTGGTTTTATTCCACTCGTGAACGAACCTTTTTGGTATTGTATTAACGTTCGTCCTCTATTACAAAGAGGGCTGGACGTTCGCTCTTTTATGAAAGTGGAACTAAGAATGAAAGTGTGAATAAGAGGAAAGATTAAGATGTGTGAATGGTGTAAGAGATGAAATTATGATTGTTGAATTTGAACGAGCGTTCTAGGGAGGAACGACTCTTGGTTGGAAATTGAGATTTGTAAAGTATGAATGTGGTAAGCTTAGCTGGCGGGTCATCCTGATATTCCGTGAGTGCTCGTTCTCAAGTAGAGAGGAGTCTGTCATGTGTGGGAATGGCAGGAGGTCTTAGTCCATAACTGTAACTTGGACAGAACGGACTAACCTCAGGTGGCTGCTGACGAGTATTGCAGCTATCCCACCTGGGTGCACGGACGTCGTAGCTACACAGAATTCATACAGTCCGGACAGTCGGTCTAGTATCAGGATTTTGATTGAGTTAATGGATGAATTGAATGTATGTGTTGTGATTCATTTGATGTATTTGATATGTATGAAATGTATGTTTGACTTGAATTAAATTCAATAAGCTTATCCTTGCGTTTCCTTTGTGTTGTCTGTATATGTGTATCCGTCTTGTCCTTGCAATGATCATCCGTGTGGATGTGAGCAGAAGGAGAGGCTTCACTGGAGCAAACGCTTGAAGAGGAAATCATAGCTGAGGAGAATCTTGTAGAAGTAGAAGTGAAGGCCGAACAGTAGCGCGTTCGGTTTTTAGTTAGTGTATTCAGGATAGCGGGCCGCTTGTGAGCGAGCGCCCTTTTGCTTGATGTAAATACTTGGACGTTCGGTATTTTATTTTGTAAACCGTTCGTCCTCATTGTTTTGTAAACGCTTGTAACTTATGTATGCATGTAAGGCCGTTCGGCCATTTGCGAATTTAATTCCTCTTATTTTTTTTTAAGACTGTTTTGCCATATTAATACATGTGATTATTCTAAGTATATAGTTGATGACTGTATAAATTTTGGGATATTACATTATTGGTATCAGAGCAGTTTTGTTCTCTTAAAGGACACTGTAGGTTATGATTGCACTGCGTTTTTGCTGTGTAGTTATTGTGTGTTTAATGAGTTATTATTTTTTAACTCTTGAACATAACTAACGTTCGTTTTCTCTGGTCCAGAGAATACATGGCGCCTAGACTCCCTCCTCCACCTCAGCCTAACGAGCCCGATACGTCCAACAGCACTAGGTTGATGGAGACTGTAATTGATAGACTGCAGCAGCAAAATACTACTTTAATGGAGCAGAATGCCACGCTGATGCAGCAAAATCAGAACGCCATGCAAAGCTTGGAGGCCGCTCGCGCCAGCTCTGAGACTACACAGCAGCAATTAATGGAAATTCTTGCTGCAACCAGGGGCACGACGGGGGCGTCCTCTTCTAATGCTACACCACATGCTGAGTGGAGTTTGGAAAGCTTCCTTCAACACCGTCCAGCCAAGTTCAGTGGGACGTGCCTTCCTGATGAGGCAGACCAATGGCTGCGTGACATGGAAAGGATTTATAACGCTAAGATGTGCCCAGATGAGAACCGCTTAGCATTCACAGAATATCTTCTGACTGGAGAAGCGAGCCACTGGTGGGCGAGCGTGAGGGCCATATTGACGGACGCTCACAATCCTATTACTTGGGAAGTTTTCAGAAGCAAGTTCTATGAAGAATATTTTCCAGATAGCGTCCGTTTCGCCAAAGAGGTGGAGTTCCTACAGTTGACACAGGGGGGATGACTGTTTCTGAGTATACGAACAAGTTTAAGCACTTGGTTCGTTTTAATACCATGGCAACCAGTGCGGAGTGGCAGTGTAGAAAATTCGAGAATGGGCTGAGGAGCGATCTAAAGGTGTTTATCTCCAGCCTGTGTATCCGTTCATTTCCTGCAATGGTTGAGAGAGCAAAGGTGTTGGAGAAGAACATGGCTGAAGCCGAACAACGTAAGAAGCAACAGGCTTCCAGGGGACCGATTTTATCAAGACCAAATCTGGCTCAGAATAGTACTCCATACACTCGTCCAGTACAGTCAAGTGGGTCGCAAGCAGTGGTAGTTGCTGGGCAGTCAGGACAATCAGGGGCAGTAAGATGTTTTCAATGTGGAGGACCCCATTACAAGTCAGCTTGTCCTCAATTAGTAGGAGTAAAATATTGCACTCGTTGTAGAAGACATGGCCACCTGGAGAACGAGTGCAATATGGGTGGACGTGCGGTGATGAGGCCACCCAACACTGGAAGGAATCAAACTAGAGGTGGTGGACGAGCCCAAGCTGTTGGGCGTGTGTATGCGATCACTGGTGCAGAAGCAGCGAGTTCAGGTACACTTATCACCAGCACGTGCTTGTTGTATGGATTGAATTGTTGTGTATTATTTGACTCGGGGGCGACACACTCCTTCATCTCGAAGGCGTGCGTTGGTAAACTGGGATAAGCCGAGAGTGAGATGCAGTTCGACTTGGTGGTGTCTACCCCAGCGGCTGGAGAGGTTAGAACGTCTACCATGTGTGTTAGATGTCCTATTGAGGTAGAAGGGCGTAGATACAAGGTGAACTTAATATGTTTGCCTCTCAAAGACCTAGAAGTGATTTTGGGAATGGATTGGCTGAATACTAATCGCATTCTCATAGATTGTGGAGCTAAGAAGTTGATTTTCCCTGAAGAATATGAAGAGGATTTGGGTGTGACTCTCGGACAACTTAAAGAAGATATTATGGAGGGCGCGAGTTGTTTTCTAATTATGACACACGAAGACAGGGAGGCTGGAACTTTAAATTTTGAGCGATCGTCCAACAGCAAGCACAGTGGAGGACGATCGGTTGTGGACGAATTCCCGGACGTCTTTCCGGATGAAGTGCCAGGATTGCCTCCCGTTCGTGAAGTGGAGTTCACGATTGATTTGGTGACTACAACAGCGCCAATTTCCGTTCAGCCTTATCGGATGGCACCAGCTGAATTGGTTGAACTTAAGCAACAAATAGAAGATTTAATGGACAAGAAGTTCATCCGTCCAAGCGTGTCACCTTGGGGAGCGCCCGTGCTGTTGGTGAAGAAGAAGGATGGCAGCTCTCGGCTTTGTATTGATTACCGTCAATTGAATAAGCTGACCATCAAGAATAAATACCCACTGCCTCGGATTGACGACTTGTTGGACCAGTTGCATGGAGCGAGCGTGTTCTCTAAGATAGACTTGAGATCAGGCTATCACCAAATTCGGGTTAAGGAAGGAGACATTCAGAAGACGGCCTTCCGATCACGCTACGGACATTATGAGTATGTGGTCATGCCGTTCGGTGTGACGAACGCTCCAGCAGTCTTCATGGACTACATGAACCGCATTTTCAGGCCGTATTTGGACAAGTTCGTAGTGGTATTTATTGATGATATTCTCATCTACTCCAAGAGTTGTGAAGAGCATGAAGAGCATTTGAGGTTGGTACTTGGAGTGTTGAGAGAAAAAGAGCTATACGCTAAATTGTCTAAGTGCGAGTTTTGGATGAAAGAAGTGCAGTTCTTGGGTCACGTTGTATCCGCTGGTGGGATTTCAGTGGATCCGGCTAAGGTACGAGCGGTGTTGGATTGGGAGAGTCCGCGCTCGGTCACTAAAGTGAGAAGTTTTGTGGGATTGGCGGGCTACTACAGGCGTTTCATAGAAGGATTTTCAAAGATAGTGGCACTGTTGACACAGCTGACCAGGAAAGATCACCCGTTCGCTTGGACCGATCGGTGTGAATCTAGCTTCCAAGAATTGAAGCAGAAGTTGACGAGCGCCCCAGTTTTGGTGATTCCGGACACGGCCAGACCTTTTGAAGTCTACTGTGATGCGTCCCTACAAGGTTTGGGCTGTGTATTGATGCAAGATAAACGAGCGGTGGCGTACGCTTCACGTCAGCTAAAAATACATGAGAGGAATTGTCCAACGCACGACCTGGAGTTGGCAGCGGTCGTCTTTGCTCTGAAGATTTGGAGGCACTACTTGTATGGATCAACTTTCCAAGTTTTCAGCGACCACAAGAGTCTCAAGTACCTCTTTGATCAGAAGGAGTTGAATATGAGGCAGAGGAGGTGGCTTGAGTTCTTAAAGGATTACGAGTTTGAGTTACTCTACCATCCTGGCAAAGCGAATGTGGTAGCAGATGCGTTGAGCAGGAAGGTGGTGCATGTCTCGTCCATGATGGTTAGAGAATTGAGCTTGGTGGAGAATTTTAGAGACTTAAGGTTGCAGTTCGAGTTGGAGCCGAACAGTATTAAATGCTGCAACCTTAGGATAGCAAGTGAAGTGTTCGACCGGATCAGGACGAAGCAAAGGGAGGACGAAGATTTGGTGTTGATCTTAAACGCGCTCGGTACAGATAAGGCTAAGCATTTCAACACTGGGACGGACGGTCTCTTACGCTACATCGATAGGACGTGCGTTCCGAATGATGGTGAGCTGAAGAGAATTATTCTGGAGGAAGGTCATCACAGCCGTCTTAGCATGCACCCTGGCATGACAAGATGTATCAAGACCTCAGGAAGTCGTTTTGGTGGCCTGGGATGAAGAGTGACGTCGCTCGCTTCGTGGCGTCATGCTTAACTTGTCAACGAGCGAAAGCTGAATACCAAAGATCGGGCGGCCTACTGCAACCTCTGGAAATTCCCGAATGGAAGTGGGACAGCATTTCAATGGACTTCGTGACTCACTTGCCTCGCACGGTCAAGAATCACGATTCCATTTGGGTGATAGTGGATCGTCTAACGAAGAGTGCTCATTTCCTAGCGGTTAATCTGAAGATGTCTATGACTAATTTGGCTAAACTCTACATCAAGGAGATCGTTCGTCTACATGGAGTGCCGTCCAGCATCATCTCCGATCGAGACACGAGATTCACCTCTCGGTTTTGGCAATCTCTGCAAGGTGAACTGGGCAGCAAACTCCAAATGAGTTCAGCGTACCATCCGCAGACGGACGGTCAATCTGAGAGAACCATCCAGACGCTCGAAGACTTGTTGAGAACGTGCGTGCTTGATCACATGGGCGTGTGGGATGAAGTCTTGCCTTTGGTGGAATTCACCTACAACAACAGCTTCCAGTCCAGCATTGGAATGGCTCCCTTCGAAGCTCTGTACGGACGTAAATGCCGCACACCACTTTGTTGGTTTCAAGAGGGAGAGAAAGTATTAACGGGACCAGAGCTTATTCAACAAACGACAGAAAAGGTGAAGTTAATTCAGGAGAGGTTGAAGATGTCTAGAAGCAGGCAGAAGTCATATGCAGATAAAAGAAGAAGGCCGTTAGAGTTCAAAGCTGGCGATCACATTTTCCTTCTGCTGAATCCGACTACTGGAGTAGGCCGAGCGTTGCGATCAAAGAAATTATCTCCCAAATTCGTGGGGCCGTACCAGATCATAAGAAAGATTGGACCAATAGCATACGAGCTAGCCTTGCCTCCTCAATTGTCCAACCTTCATCCGGTGTTTCACGTTTCTCAACTCCGGAAATACATATCGGATCCCTCGCACATATTGGAACTGGAGGACGTTCGTCTTCGACAAGACCGAACGCTGGAGATGAAGCCGGTTCGCATTGAAGACGTTCGCACTAAGTTATACAAAGGAAAGGACGTTCGGTTGGTGAAAGTAGTGTGGGACGAAAAGACAGGCGACGCTACATGGGAAGTAGAGGAAGCCATGAAGGACTTATACCCTCATCTATTTCCTGGTAAGATTTAATTTTCGAGGACGAAAATTTTGTCTAGTTAGGGGGATTGTCGCGTCTCATTTATTACTGTGCTGAATCACCTCTCTGCTTCCATTAATGCTCCGTGCCACGCGTCCAGTGCATTAAAAATCCACCACCGAGCCATGCATGCGCGCCACTTGTCAAGTTGGAAACTTCTGAAGTCAGTGGTGGGGTGCAGGTGTCGACGAGAGGGACGCTCGTCCGTTTGACAGTGGGATTTGAACAAAAATGAATTTCTGGAAAAATCTCCCACTCTCTCTCACGCGCACCTTCTCCCCTTCCAAACTCAGAATCTCCATTTCTCCTCCTTCTCTCTTGAACCCTTCTCCTTCTCTCTTCTGCAACTTACCACCCTTTTCTCCGTTCACGTTTCAGCACCGTAGGAACGTTCCCTGCACCGCGAGCTTCATTTTAAGTCGAACAACTTACAGTTCTGGTAAGTTTCACTTGGACGCTCGTTTCTGGAGTTCCTGTAAACTGTATTCAGCTGCATGCAACGGTGTAGACTAAGCCCTTCATTTTCTTTTGGTTAGTTTAGTTGGAGAGCTTAAGAGAAACGTTGAGAGAGCTTCTTTTAGACGAATCAAGATCCACTCATTTAGGACGATCACTACTGAATCCGGGTAAGGGAATCAGCAAATGGTCTCGACCCATAGACGTACGTCCCAAAGCGTACGTGATAAGTAGCGATCGGTCTTAGACCGAACGCTCGTCCTAAAAGTGTAAATGATAAGTAGCGCTCGGTCCTATACCGAACGCTCGTTCTTTCCGTAAATTGCAACGAGCTATAATAGCGTTCGTCCTGAATTGAAATAACGTTCGTCCATAAATTTCAATAGCGTTCGTCCATAAATTTAAATAGCGTTCGTCCAATAGATCTAGTAACGTTCGTCCAAGACTTCAGTGACGTTCGTTCAAAACTTCATTAAATGCCTATTTTCGCGCTCGGTCATTGACTGGCGGTTGGTCTCCTGAATTACCTCGTGTCCAGTTTATTTATCTAAACCAGTTGGTGACGTATCTATCCATTGGATTCGTTCCAGAGTTATTGAACTTAAATTATTCTAAGTATTTTCCAGATCGTACTAGATTCAGTTCATCTAACTGAGTCAAGTTAATATGAAGTCCGTCTAATAACCTGTATTGGTTTTATTCCACTCGTGAACGAACCTTTTTGGTATTGTATTAACGTTCGTCCTCTATTACAAAGAGGGCTGGACGTTCGTTCTTTTATGAAAGTGGAACTAAGAATGAAAGTGTGAATAAGAGGAAAGATTAAGATGTGTGAATGGTGTAAGAGATGAAATTATGATTGTTGAATTTGAACGAGCGTTCTAGGGAGGAACGACTCTTGGTTGGAAATTGAGATTTTTAAAGTATGAATGTGGTAAGCTTAGCTGGCGGGTCATCCTGATATTCCGTGAGTGCTCGTTCTCAAGTAGAGAGGAGTCTGTCATGTGTGGGAATGGCAGGAGGTCTTAGTCCATAACTGTAACTTGGACAGAACGGACTAACCTCAGGTGGCTGCTGACGAGTATTGCAGCTATCCCACCTGGGTGCACGGACGTCGTAGCTACACAGAATTCATACAGTCCGGACAGTCGGTCTAGTATCAGGATTTTGATTGAGTTAATGGATGAATTGAATGTATGTGTTGTGATTCATTTGATGTATTTGATATGTATGAAATGTATGTTTGACTTGAATTAAATTCAATAAGCTTATCCTTGCGTTTCCTTTGTGTTGTCTGTATATGTGTATCCGTCTTGTCCTTGCAATGATCATCCGTGTGGATGTGAGCAGAAGGAGAGGCTTCACTGGAGCAAACGCTTGAAGAGGAAATCATAGCTGAGGAGAATCTTGTAGAAGTAGAAGTGAAGGTCGAACAGTAGCGCGTTCGGTTTTTAGTTAGTGTATTCAGGATAGCGGGCCGCTTGTGAGCGAGCGCCCTTTTGCTTGATGTAAATACTTGGACGTTCGGTATTTTATTTTGTAAACCGTTCGTCCTCATTGTTTTGTAAACGCTTGTAACTTATGTATGCATGTAAGGCCGTTCGGCCATTTGCGAATTTAATTCCTCTTATTTTTTTTTTAAGACTGTTTTGCCATATTAATACATGTGATTATTCTAAGTATATAGTTGATGACTGTATAAATTTGGGATGTTACAACATGCAACACTTAAATAAAATTTGAGAAAGATAAACTTTGTTCTGCATGTCAAAAGGGTAAACAAACCAAATCTTCATTTTCATCTAAAAGCATGATTTCAACATCAAAACCTTTAGAACTTTTGCATATGGACTTGTTTGGTCCATCTAGAATTAAAAGTTTTGGTGGAAACTACTATGCTCTTGTAATTGTTGATGATTACTCTAGATTTACTTGGACTTTCTTTTTAACTCTGAAAAGTGAAGCTTTCAAAGCATTTAAAACTTTTGCTAAACGTATTCAAAATGAAAAAGATTTGAAAATCAAAACTTTGAGAAGTGATCATGGTGATGAATTTGAAAATGAATCGTTTGGAAAATTTTGTGAAGAATTTGGCATTGCACATAATTTTTCTGCACCTAGAACTCCCCAACAGAATGGTGTTGTTGAAAGGAAAAATAGATCATTAGAAGAATTAGCTAGAACGCTTATGAATGAATCTAATGTGCCAAAATACTTTTGGGCTGAGGCAGTAAGTACTGCTTGTTATGTGTTAAATAGGATGCTTATTAGGCCAATTCTAAAATTAACTCCATATGAACTGTTGAATGGTAGAAAACCAAATATATCTCATTTGAAAATTTTTGGATGCAAATGCTTTGTCTTAAATAATGGAAAAGATAATCTTGGAAAATTTGATGCAAAATCTGATGAAGCAATTTTTCTAGGATATTCTTTGACTAGCAAAGCTTATAGAGTGTTCAATAGAAGAACACTGATAATTGAAGAATCAATGCATGCTGTCTTTGATGAGATTGTAGACCTTGAGGTAAATCCTCTTGAGTCAAATAGACCCATTGCAGGTGATGAGGATTACTTAAGAGAAGCCCTTGAGGAGATGTATCTAAATGAAAATTATCCTCCAGAGCTTCAAGAAACACCCCAAGTCGTTGATTCCAAAAGCTATCAACAACCAAGAGGACTATCTTTGGACAACATCATAGGAGATATATCAAAAGGGGTAACTACTAGACATAATTTAAATAATTTTTGTCTAACTGTTGCTTTTGTGTCTCAGGTAGAACCTAAAAATATAAAGGAAGCTCTTCAAGATGAGAAGTGGTGCATTGCTATGCAAGAAGAGCTAAATCAATTTGAAAGGAATGAAGTTTGGGAACTTATTCCAAAACAAGAAGAATTCCAAGTCATAGGAACAAAATGGGTATTTAGGAACAAGCTTGATGAGGATGGAAACATCACAAAGAATAAAGCAAGGCTAGTTGCTAAGGGATACTGTCAAGAGGAAGGTATAGATTATGATGAAATTGGAAAAGGAATGAATGAAACCATGTTTAGAGGCATGATAGGATCCTTGCTATACTTAACTGCTAGTAGACCAGATATTATGCAGAGTGTTTGTGTATGTGCTAGATACCAAGTCAATCCTAAAGAATCTCATTTGACTGCAGTTAAGAGAATTCTAAAATATCTTAAGGGAACTACTTCATTTGGACTTTGGTATCCCTCTGATGCCTCACCTAGTTTAATAGGATACTCTGATGCAGATTATGGTGGCTGTAAAATTGATAGAAAAAGTACTAGTGGAACCTGTCATTTCTTGGGATGTTCTTTAGTGTCATGGCACTCAAAGAAACAAGCATGTGTAGCTTTGTCTACCACCGAAGCTGAATATATTACAGCTGGAAACTGTTGTGCCCAAATTTTGTGGATGAAACAACAATTGGAAGACTTTGATATCTTCCTTGACAAAGTTCCTCTAAAATGTGACAATACTAGGGCGATAAATTTGACCAAGAACCCCATAATGCATTTAAGAACTAAGCATATAGAAATTAGGCACCATTTCTTAAGAGATCATATTCAAAAGGGGATTTTCAAATTGAATATGTTGATACCTTACATCAATTAGTTGATATCTTTACCAAGGCTCTACCTAAAGATAGATTTTTTGAGCTTAGAAGAGAGTTAGGAGTGTTAGACATATCTTAGAATCAAAATCTATGCAAATTTTTGCATTTTTCGTAAACTTAACGCTTCATAATCGATTATCACTAAGTTATAATCGATTATTCATGCATAAAATTCAATTCTGGAAAATCTTGAGCAGATAATCGATTATCATTATGCATAATCGATTATCATGCAATTCTGGGCAGTAATTATTGAACTGATAATCGATTATCACGAGCCATAATCGATTATCGCGCTGACAGTTTCAAAAATAGAGCCGTTGGAGCATCCCATAACGGCTATAAACGGCCATAAACGGCTAGTTTTTCCATTCTTCTTATAAATAGCCCCCCATAATCGATTATTAGACACTCCTTTGCACCCAAATACTGCTGAAATCAAATCTAGAGCTCAAATCTTCTTCATTTCTCTTCACCTTCTCAAAATCTCATTTTCCCATTCTTCCTCCATGGCTGACTCAAGAAGGCATCGTCGCAGAACAACTGGAGCCTCCTCTTCTTCTTAACCACGTCTTGCAAACATAGATGGATGGATTTCAGATCAAGGGAAACATGCAGACTTTGTTAATTCTTGGCAAGAAAGGAAGATCATGGCGGTAAAGTTTATTCGTCTTGACTTTTTCCGCTTCTATGGCTTTCAATTTCCAAACACTTTTGCTGAGCAGGGGTTAACGCATTTGTTAGAACAAAAAGGATGCATTTATCCTGATCTTATAAGAGTCTTCTACTTCAACTTACGCTATCAAGATGGGATAATATCTACTAAGGTCAAGGGAGTACGCATCATTTTAGATGATGACGTATGGACCAATGTTGCTCAACTTCCCATCTAGGATGATGCTATCAAAGTCCATTTAGGACTTGAAGATTTCAATAGGATGATGACTTTTCAATCCTTCCAGCATCATCCTGAACGACAAACCAATAGAAGGCAATTACTGGTTGGAGGTTTTAAAGTTGAAGAAAGGATGATCCACTACTTGATTGTCTGGATTTTATGTCCTAGAGCAACCAACCATGCTCAATGCTCTAAGCAGGATTTACTTTTGTTGTATGGGATTCTAAATCACAGACACATCGACTGGCTTGCTCTCATTGCTGACACAATGGTAAAAGCCAAGAAATCCCATTCATATGAATTTCCCTATGCTCTTCTTATTTCTAGGATTTTAGAATTCAAAGGTGTACCTGTTGAAGGAGAACTCGTTCAAACTATTGAAGCTGTAGGATCAGAAATTGGAGATACTACCTTTCGTCAAATGGGATTCATTACTAAAGGCATAGTCCTTATTCACAAAGATGATGACCATCCTGATGTAGATGAAGATGATGACATGGACACTCATATGGCTGACCCAGTAAGTGTTGTTACTCCATCTGATGCTGGACCATCCAACATACCCTCCTCTTCCTCAACTTCTATGGAAGAACATTTTGCAAGGTTATCTAAACAGTTCGAGGATATGAGTCTTGCACAAAAGACTCACTTTGAGGAGATTTATGAGTGGCAGCGATCTTTTGATGAGTACATGGTTGATCAATTTCTTGATCTTGATGTTCGCCTATCTAACATCGAGGGTCATCTTAATATCCCACCTCCTGAACGTTCTCCTAGTCCTGAATTCTAGGTTTTAGGCCTCTAAGTTTGATTGTTATGTTATTTTCTTTATGGTATTTAGTTTCTTAATCTTTATGAATTTCATGTAATTCCTTTCTGTTCTTAATATAATGAGCTTTTATTTTGTGCATATATTCCATTTTTGAGGGGGAGCTCATATTAAGGGGGAGGTTATTACATTATTCTTTTTGCTTATGATCAAAAAGGGGGAGAAGAAATATAAGGGGAGGATTAAAGAAAAAAATAGTTTTTAATTGTACAGGTACTGCTAACTCTGTGGTTGTCCATTAGTTTATATATGTTGTAGGTAAACCTGAGTTGCTTTTAAAAAGAGAGTTTTTGATCATCATCAAAAAGGGGGAGATTGTTACAAATAAGGAGTATTGGTAAAACCTGAAGATGTGTTTTGATGATGCTGCAACTTATAGATTTTGGATGTAGTAGGAAAATATTTAAAAAAAGCAACTTGTAGATTTTAAATGTAGTAGGAAAATGTTAAACATTATAATTTTTACTAGTATAATCGATTACGGTTAAGCAATAATCGATTATCACAAGTCATACTTGAATAATCGATTATCACAAGTCATACTTGAATAATCGATTATCACAAGTCATACTTGAATAATCGATTATCACTTCATATAATCGATTATCACTTTTTTGAAAACTCTGTAATGGACTTGAATAATCGATTATCACTTACAATAATCGATTATTCATGGCAGTTGGGAGCTGACCTTTGGCATTCAGTGTACTTGGCTATATAATTTGATTTGGAAAAATCAGAAGGCAACGTTTTTTGAACTGAGAAAGCTTAGAACACTGTGTGTTAGAGGAACGTTCTTAGAGAGCTTTTTGTTCATTGTTCCCTTGCTTGGTCTTGTGAAAGGAGAGGCTCGCGTATCGTGTGTCGATAGTCGGAGCAGACTCTCTTCAAGTTAGCAAGGTACTCTGCCTGGTCTTGTGAAAGGAGAAGCTTGCGAATCGTTGGTCGATTGCCGGAGCGATTCTCTTCAAGTTGGTAGAGTGGTTCTTTTTGTTTTATTCCTGTTCATTTGATTGTAATCTGTTAAACCATTTTTAGTGGAACTGTTAATCACTATTTATAGTGATTAACGACTGGACGTAGAATCTGTTGAATCGAACCAGTATAAAAATATCTGTGTGATTTTTCTATTCCCTACACTCATTATTTTACATATATCAACTGTTTGATTAATTTTCTGAAAGAAAATTATTTTTACTAAAAGGACCAAATTAATTTTAATTGTGATCGAACACGCTTTCCGCTCTCTGAGTTTTAATTCCGCTGCGCTATACTCTTCGAAAAATACCCCCTCCGATACCAACACATTTGTTGGTAACCCTTTTATTAGCCAAATGCATGATTTTAGCCCCACAAAAGAGAGCACTATGTGTTCTATCCTTTGAACCCTTAGCCTTGAACATGATTTGAAAACCCTTTGTGAAAAGCTTTACCTTGAGTTAAGTAGAAAATATTTTGTGGTATTGATAAATGTTCAAGTTTAGGGTTGTTGGGAAATTTAGAAAAAGGGAAAATTGAAAGCATTGAGCTAAGAGCTAAGATGTGAAAAAGAAAAAAAAAAGGAAAAAGAAGAAAAAGCAAAGCTTAATGCAAAGGAAAGTTGGGAATAAGTAAGAATGATTGTGTTTATATGATTCTCATAACTCAAGGGTTTTGTGATCTAGAAAAACCAATTTTCTTGTCAGCCCAGCCACATTATAAGCCATTGAAAAGTCCTTGTGATGATGCATGCTTACGAATGTATTTCATTGTGGTTAAATGAAAGGCAAAGTCAATTCATGTGACATTGTGATAGTAGAGTAAATGAGTGAATACCTCTTATACACTTGTGTGTTTGAGTGAAACACTTTATCTAGTGAGGAAAGATTCCATGAGCACATGAACATCCATGCTTAGTTGATTGATCATTCATGAAAAGTAGCATTTGTTGGAGATTAGGTGATTGTGTGAACACTAAAGCATGTGCATGTCTTGATTGAAGTGTTTGTCTTTGAATGGGGTGAACCATTGTATTGATTGGTAGAAGATTGAGTTACATCTTGTTTGCTTGAGGACAAGCAAAGATCTAAGTTTGGGGTTGTGATAACAGTTGAAAAACTGTTATTTTCATGCTTAAAATTGATACTAAAAGCAACCTTTAAATCTTAGAAACTAGCTTGGAATCATGCTTTTGTTTATATTTTTGGAAATAAGAGAGTTGGACAGGTTTATGCTTGATTTCAGTGTTTTATGTAGGTTTTAAGGTGAATTTGATGAAAGAAGTGAAGAAGGATAGAGATGGAATCAGAAAAGAACTCAAAAAGTGCAAAAGAAGAGAAGCCGCAAGTACCGCTCAGCGTCATTTTACCGCTGAGCGGCACTAATTAACACTCGTTGGCACCGTTGAGGGGTGAAAGTGCAGCTGAGGGGAAGAATTCAACACACGCACTTACTGTTGGGCGGTAGTTTACCGTTGAGCGCCATTATTTTGGGCTTAGGCCCACTTTTCTGTAATATTTCGATTGATATATAAGCTTTAGGACTTCCTAGGGTTTGTATCTTTGGCAGAGTACGAAGCAAACACACACCTTTCCACCCCTTGGAGGAAGATCTTGGATGTTGATGACAAATTTATGAACACTGAAATACGGCGCCACAAACTTGTTTTACAATCGGCAAGTGTGACCGAATCGCTTCAAGTAATAAACTCGGTAAGACCAAGTATCGTTCTCCCAAAGGACTCATGGCCTAGTTTAGTTATGTGATTCGTTGATTATTTAAGACTTAAGAACGAAATAAGTGGAGTTTAATATGCAAAACAGAAAATAAACATGTATGCATGAATTTGATCAATGGCTAGAACAAAATACAAACACTTCAATGGAATATATGGATGAGTATGTTGTTGGGGTTATTAATTTCATCTTATCCACTCTCATATACTTTAGGAATTCAACATTCTTTTCATCATTGTTAATGCCACTCTCTAAATTACCTTGCAAGAAGGCCTATCCCTAATTACGAGTTCATACGATTCCTAGCATTCCTAATAATTAGTTCTTTTAGTGCAGGAGCTTAACGGCAACCAATATACTATTGGGAGAAATTCCCCGGATCTAGACTTCCTCGTACGTTCCCATATCGACAAAATCAATAATCATGCATTGAATGAGTTAAACAAAGCAAGCATTGAGCAAAGAGGAAAAACCCTAACTAATGATGAAAGAAAGCATAGGTATTAAATATAAGATGTAAAAACAAATTCCATATATGAGAGTTTCACAAGACTACATTGATTCCCCAACAACAATACAAGGTTTAGTTCACCATATTCATGGTGAAACTAGATGAATAATAATGAAAGAATGAAAGATAAAACCCTAGAAAGGTGAAGAGGTAGCATGAGCATCCAAGATCCTCCTTTAAAGGGGTGGAAGAGAGAGTGTTTGCTTCGTTTCTGCCAAAGATACAAACCCTAGGACGTCCTAAAGCTTATATACTATTCTAAAATTACAGAAAATTTAGGCCCAAGCCCATAAGTGTGCCGCTCAGCGGTAAACTACCGCTCAGTGGTAAGTGCGCGAGCTCGGTTCTTCCCCTCAGCGGCCATTTTGCCCCTCAACGGATCCCCTGTGAGCTCCTAAGTACCGCTCAGCGGTAAACTGCCGCTGAGCGGTAGTTGCGACATCTCCTTTTGCACTTTTTGATGTCTTTTCTGATTCCATCTCTCTCCTTCTTCACTTCTTTCACCAAATTCACCTTAAAACCTGCACAAAAACACTAAAATCAAGCATAAACCTGTCCAGCTCTCTTATTTATGAAAATATGAACAAAAGCATGATTTCAAGCTAGTTTCTAAGGGTTAAAGGTTGCTTTTAGTATCAATTTCAAGCATAAAAATAATAGTTTTTCAACTGTTATCACAACCCCAAACTTAGAACTTTGCTTGTCCTCAAGCAAACAAGATGTAGCTCCCCATCTTCTACCAATTCATATGATGGTTCACTCATTCAAAATCTACTTTTCAAGATAAGTAAAGACTTCAATCAAACCTATGACCAATATTTCAATCAAGATGTGCACATGCTTTAGTGTTCACAAAGTTATTTAATATGCAACAAATGCTATTTTTCATGAATGATCAATCAATTAAGCATGGATGTTCATGTGTTCATGGGATACTTCCTCACCAGGTAAAGTGTTTCACTCACACTCAAGTGTATAAGAGGTAATCACTCATTCACTCCACTATCACAATGTCACATGAATCAACTTTGCCTTTCATTTAACCACAATCAAAAACATTAACAAGCATGCATCATCACAAGGACTTTTCAATGGCTTATAATGTGGCTGGGCTAACAAGAAAATTGGTTTTTCTGGATCACAAAATCCTTGAGTTAAGAGAATCATAACACAATTATTCTTATTTTTCCAAACTTTCTTTTGCATTGAGCTTTGCTTTTTCTTTTCTTTTCTTGTCTTTTTAATTTTCTTTTCATATTCTTAATTCTTAGCTCTTAGCTCAATGCTTTTCCTTTTTCATGCTTTCCCAACAACCCCAAACTTGAACATTTAACAATACCACACAAGATTTTCTACTTAACTCAAGGTAAAGCTTTTCAACAAGGGTTTTCAATTTATGTTCAAGGCTAAGGGTTCAAAGGATAGAACACAAAGTGTTCTCTTTTAATGGGCTAACTTTATGAATTTGGCCAATAAAAAGGGTTCCAACAAACGACCTTGATCATATGATGCAAAACAAGCAATTGATTCAATCATAGAAAACCTGGGCAAAATCATTCATGTTTCCAAAGTAATGGCATTATATCAATAAAAACTCTGGAGCTTAAAACCTCACATATAAGCTCATTCACATTTGACATACACAACCTGCTTAATATCACAATCACAATCATAATATCCTGCATTTGTTCACAAAGCTTGTGAATCACCTGTATAAGCATTTTATGTGCCCATTTATAAGCATTAAGGAGGGATGTCCTAGGGGTGCTTTGTTATTTGAGGTATTGGCACACACTAATCTCATCAGCTATCACCTACCCAATATTAACATTTAAGCTCCTGATAGCACAGTAGATGAAGAGTGCCCTGCTGAGAATAATATTTGACACATGTGAACATGGCTGAATGTTGGCATGAGAAAGTGTCATCCAATACTTTGCAAGAGGAGTCAGATCAGTCCTCCTAATGTTTACCACTGAGCCAGATCTATTCCTTTGGAAGTGTCCTCCAGGTATACATAGTACTCTCTCTACATCCTCAAAATCAGCCCCTTCCTCCGTGCAAAGAGCAAACTGGCACTGCTCACCAGCCCACACAGTATCCAGGAAGTTATTGATAGAATCAGGATCATACCTGATAGCATGGCCTCTGACATAGCCCAAATAATTTTCAACTGGATAATTACCAATCTTCTTTGCATGAGTGTAGAATTCTTTTACCACAACTATGTTAGCAGGTGCAGGATATGTGGCTAGCTTTCCCCAGTCATTCCCTAACAATTGCTCTCCAAATTGAGGAGCAAAGTTAGGTATCATTCCAACTTTTCTCTCCATAAGGAGTCTCCTGTCTTGCACCACCTTGAAGTGCTTCTCATGTTTCCGAGAGAGGAACCTACTAGAATGGGACTGTTCTGGTTCCTTTTCCTTTCTCTTGGTTGCCATGGTTTTCAATCTTTTTCCTTAAGAGGATGCCATTCCTGCAATCAAACACAGATACAAAACCACAGAACATGATGTTAATCATTAATAAAACACATAATACAACTCCTTTCGAAGCTAAACCACCGCTGAGGGTCAGATTTACCCCTCAGCGCCACCAGTGCCACGTTCCAGAACGCAACAAATAAAAAAAAATCAAGTCTGGCAGAGTGCCGCTCAGCGGCAATTTACCCCTAAGCGGTAACTCTGCAGGATTTTGAAAAACTTCTTTTTAAGCTGTCCTAACTCCACCCAAATGCAATTTTCAGTTTTCCATATCAAAATCATGCAGCTTAATCGGTTCAAACATCAATTATATCATCAAATCATGCATAGAAATCAAAACCCCTAAATATTCATGCTTTGACAATCACATTCAAAATTAAGAACCCTAGAATGAACATAATGCTTTTACTTACTTGGGTGGAGATATTAGATGCAATGACAATGCTTCCAAGCTAAGATGCTCTCTTCCAACCCCAAACTTAGATGAAACACTAGTTAGAAAGTGAGTGGAAGAGAAATTTTTTCAAAAGAGAAGAGGTAAAAGATGTGGAGAACCTTGGAAAAGGTATGTGGGAGTGTTTGTGCAGAGAAGAGCCTAAAAATAAAAGCTTATGCGTAGCTTAGGCTATAAAAATACCATAATCGCTAAGGGGAAACTAAAGCCCACTTTGCGATAGTACTGCTCAGCGGTAACTTGCCGCTCAGCGACACTTTCGTGAAGTGCTCTTCTCCTTCTTTTCTTAACCTACGTGCCTCCTAAACATGCCCCTCACTGGTTCCCTGCAATTCAATTCTCAGGTTACTTATGCACAACCCTATTATACTACTACAATGAAACAAACAAAAACAATCAATCAACTAGGTTGCCTCCCAGGTAGCGCTTGTTTAACGTCACGAGCCTGACCCAAAAATCCACCAACACCCATCAGTAGGTGTTACAAACTTACCAACACCCATCAGTAGGTGCAAAATTTTCTCACCAACACCCATCAGTAGGTGTTACAAACTTAGTATCCTTCAGTAGATACTTAACCACCTAGCATCCTTCAGTAGATGCTATATCAAACAAAGTATTTACAAAGATAATATCCACAAACAAAATCAAAAGTTTTTAAATCACTGGGTTGCCTCCCAACAAGCGCTCTTTTAACGTCATTAGCTTGACCCAGTAAAGTTCAAGCTCCTTCTTCATAATTGATGTTGTTATCCCACCAACTCCTCAGCTGTTTCATGTGCACTATTTTGATTCTTCCAAAATGTGGAGATTTTATCTCTATCATCTCCTTCTCTTTATAGCCTTTCACAACCCACAACTTATTTTTGATTCTCATTGGTGTACCAAGTTGGGGTCTTCCTTTCTTCCAGTCCTCAGGAACTTTTCTTCCTCTTCCAATCTTTTCTCCTTTATGCACTTGAAACAACAAACAATGGTTACCTATAACCTTGGGCTCTTCATCTTGATGGCTAGTCATGTGTGCATCTTGAAATGCAGCTTTATAACTAGCTTCTTCCTCCTGTGTTTGCATCTCATCTTTAAAGACATCTACAACAACTCTCTCCTCTCGGTCCTGGAGCATCACTATACCTTCGTTTACATCAATGATAGCTTTGGCCGTTTTCATAAACGGTCTTCCAAGAATGATAGGTATCTTTCTGTCTCCATCTTCATCACCACAAAGTCTGCCAAGAACTTGAGTTTGCCAACACAAACTATAATGTCCTCTGCAATCCCACATGGTTCCTTTGAAGATCCATCGGCCATTACTAATTTAACCTTTACAGGTTTCATATTAACATCGCCGATTTGCTCCAGTAAAGAGTAAGGTATCAAGTTAACACTTGAACCTAAATCAAGAAGAGCTTTTTTAATCCTTTTCTTCCCTATAGTACAAGGGATAGAAAAGCCTCCTGGATCTGTTGCTTTTGGAGGGAATGGCTCCTTTTTAACAATTTTACAGTTCTTTGCCTCATCATCTCTACGTCTTTTCTTTGTAGAGACATCTTCATCAGTTCTAGTGTAAACTGCAATTTGTTGTAGAATCTGCGCCCAAGGTGCATCATTATCCACCATCTTGAATAGTTCTGTGAAATCCAATTGTTTCCCTTGATGCATTGGAAAAGGAAAAGTATTTTTGCTCGCTATTTCTCTTTTCTCTTCTGTTTCTCCTTTGTCTAACTCAACTATCTCATCATTTGTGCTCTCCACCACTCTACATTCTTCCCTGGGGTTAGCCTCAATATTAGCCCCAAAATTTCTATTTGACCTTTCTTCCACCTGCTTCGTGATATGCCCCATCTGAATCTCCAAATTCTTGATAGCAGCTTCAGTGCTCTTTTGGGTAGACTCAGTTTTCTGTATAAATTGATTCACAGTTTCTTCCATCTTTATGAACCTTTCATTAAATGCAGCAAACTGTTGCCATAAAGTGGGTTGCTGCTACTTGTTGAATTGCCCATTTTGTCTAGCCTGCCCATTCTGCCCTGACCAATGCTTGGGTGTGGTTTCCACCCTTGATTGAAGTTCCCTTGACGGTACGGAAACTGGTTGGCCATAAAGTTCACATCTTCCAAAGCTTCTGCTGGAAAGGCACACTGACCATTTATATGGTCACCTCCACATAATTCGCACAACTGAGATTGTACTTGTGCAGCAGTCTTCAACTCTTTAGGCAATTGTGCAAGTGTTTTCGAAAGATTCTCCAGCTGTTGAGTTAGAATTTTATTTTGCGCTAGCAAGGCATCATGTGTTTGAAATTGAAGAACTCCTTTTTGTTGCATAGGAGCTCCTCTTTCACTGTTGAGCTCATTATCACTAGTAGCCATATTTTCAATTGTCGCAACCGGAATCGCGATGGGACGACGATCCAAAAAAGAAATTTAGGTTTCGAAAAAGAGATTTGGAGTCGCCACCATAGTTTATTCTGGAAAACTACGGAAAAACCACAAAATGATAAAGCACGGTCCACGAAAACCAAAGATTGGGTTCGGGAGTCGGTTACGCGTGGGGAAGGTGTTAGCACCACACAACGCTTGCCCTAAGGCAGTACCTTTAACTAAATGCACGAATATGATGTGGTTTTCAAAATGTTTAACTATCCCCTAAAATAAAATTCTAAATAAACAAAACATATTTTTTAGTTTTTTGGGCCCGACAAGGATTGACCTTGCTCCTACGTATTCTCATTCAAAATGAGAAATCAGGGTTACGTAGTTCTTTTTGAAACTGTGTTGGAAATTTTGTTTAGGAAATTGTTTGAGAATTTTGTTTGGAAATGATTTTGGATTTTTGGGAAGTGAACCTGACAAGTACTAGCCTTGCTCCTACGTATCTCCACTTTTGATGGAGAATCAAGGATCACGTAGTTCTAGGTAGAAATTGTCTGTTGCCTTGAAATTGTTGATATTTTTAGTTTTTCAAGATTTTACATTTTTTTGATATTTTTATAAAATAAACGGAAAAGGTATTTAGCACAAGGACGATGCGTGCGATCACACGTGTGCTCAACCTTTAAAATATTTTTGTAATTTTATTTAAGAAAGAAGAAAAGGTTTTTAGCACAAGGACGACGCGAGCGGTCACACGTGTGCTTAACCTACGTATTTTTTGTAATTTTATAAAAGAAAGGGAAGAGGTTTTTAGCACGAGGACGATGCGAGCGATCACACACGTGCCTAACCCTTAAAATATATTTTTTTCGTATTTTTTATAAAAGAAAGGGAAAAGGTTTTTAGCACGAGGACGATGCATGCCTAACCCTTAAAATATATTTTTTTGTATTTTTTATAAAAGAAAGGGAAAAGGTTTTTAGCACGAGGACGATGCGAGCGATCACACACGTGCCTAACCCTTAAAATATATTTTTTGTATTTTTTACAAAAGAAAGGGAAAAGGTTTTTAGCACGAGGACGATGCGAGCGATCACACACGTGCCTAACCCTTAAAATATATTTTTGTATTTTTTATGAAGGAAAGAGAAAAGATTTTTAGCACAAGGACGATGCGAGCGATCACACATGTGCTTAATCTTTAAAACGTATTTTCATAAATTCCTTTATTTAAATTGTAAATATTGCATTATTAAATATATATTTTAGGATAAGTAAATATCTAGAATAAATGGATAGAACAAAATAAAATAAAATGAGATAATAAAAATAAATAAAAAATAAAAATAAAAGAAATAAATAAAACAAATGAAATAAGATAGGAAAAATAAATGAAATAAAAAAGCAAATAAGTAAATAAAGCAAATAATGAGGGTCCGAAAAAAAGGGTGCCGAACGGTCCGTCGCAGGCTGCCGTGCAGTCCGTGGAAGTGGCCGAACGGACGTTGGGAAAGGATTCAGAATAACGAGCGCTCATTGGGAAGATGACGAGCGGACGCTGTGAAATGAGCTGCATGACGAGCGTTCGTCGGGGGAGACGACGAACGTACGTTGAGAATGAGGAGAAATAACTAGCGTTGGGGGAATATGAACGGACGTTGAGAATGAGGAGAAATAACGAGCGTTCGTGGGGGGATTAACGAACGTTCATTGAGAATGAGGAGAAAGAACGAGCGTTCGTTGGGTGGATTAACGAACGTTCGTTGAGAATGAGGAGGAATAACGAGCGTTGGGGGGATTAGCGGACGTTCGTGGAGAATGAGGAGAAAGAACGAGCGTTCGTTGGTTGGATTAACGAACGTTCGTTGAGAATGAGGAGAAAGAACGAGCGTTCGTTGGGTTTATTAACGAACGTTCGTTGGGTTTATTAACGAACGTTCGTTGAGAATGAGGAGGAAGAACGGGCGTTCTTTGGGGGGATTAACGAACGTTCGAAAAAGGCTTAAGATTCTCGGTCGCGTGCTTATTTCTGGGCTTGGCCCACCCGGGTGGTTTCTGACCTAGAATCCCCTAGGGGTTTGACACCTTCTCTTCCATTCCTCACCCACGCAGATCCAACACTCTCCCGTAAGCTCACTCCCCCAACACACACACTCTCCAGAGACCCAAGGTCTCTTACTCTCTCCGCAGGCTCACCGCCGTCTATGCCAGCGCCGGCCACCGTCGCCTCAACCAGCACACGCCTTGGCCTCGCCGGCGACAACTCGTGCCACCAGACCCACTGCTTTCTCTCCCTCGCTTCTCTCGCACTAGCCTAGGGTTGAGGCTTTTCCACCTTGGGCACCTCCTGCCGCCGCCTCTGCCAGAGCCTGCCACCGTCGCCTCTAGTTGGAGCGCGCTTCCTCACTGGCGCCACCAGTGTCACTTTCCTCCCTCTCCGTTCGAGGGATTTCTCGACTGCTAATCGTCCCCGCAACACCACATTTCCCTCTCTTCTTCCCCTAATTTTTATCGTTTAATATTGATTTACTGATTAATTTGAAAATTACGAGTGTGTGTTGTGTACATCTGAATGTGAGGGGTGAATGCTGGATTTGTTCTGCCTTGTGTGTTGATTGGGTTAAGCTTGTTGGAGGTGGCGTTGGAGATGTTGGGGAGATGAGAGTGATGATGCTGGAAGTGGTGCTGGAGATGAAAGTGGTGAGAGGCAAAGGCTCTGGTCAGAGGTAAATGATGAATGGTCCTGGGGTGAGGGGGGGTCGAGGTTGGATTATAGTTGAAGGTAGATGGTTGAAGATGCAAAGGATAGGTGACGGCTCAGTGTTGGAGATGATGTTGGCCGAACGGTAAGAATGAATACGGTGGGCTGGAGTTATGAGTTTTTGTATGATAGATGATGAAGGCGTTGGGTTGAGGTGGTTACGGATGGGGTACATACGAGAAGGCGAATGGCTGCCCCGGCCGAGAGAGGCAAGACGAAGGCTATGGCGATGACGCCTTGAGCAAAAAGGGAAACCATGCTTCTCTAGATTTGACCATCATGATGTTTTATGGATAAGTGTTGAAAAGAAGAAAAGGGATGTTGAGTGTTATGAAAGACCAGAACTCAGAAGAAAAGGAAATTCAGTGAAGCCTCGTGGTGTGAGGCGCGTTCATGTGCTCATGGGAAGGGAATGGAGATACGTTGGTAGCAGAAACATTAGGCAGTGAATGTAGCAAGAAGAAGGAAGAACAGAAAAGAACAACAATGCAATATTGAGTACTTGAACATTAACATACAATATTGATTACCTTTTAGGATCAAACTAGGATGGAGGACAGGGATGGACGACTTACCTGAATGCTGAAGTTTCCTTCTCTTTTTTTTAATCTCCTTCTCTTCTCTCGGTGCAGGTCTAAACCTCCCAGGAAGATGGCTTCTCTTGGTCGTCGATCCTCGATACAGTGAGGGGAGTTTTTTCTTTTAGAGAGCGTCTCTCTTTGTTATCCCCTCTATCCCTTTCTTGTGCGTCTCTTTCACTTTCTCTTCTCCATTGCTTTTTGCCCATTGTCAATTCCTCTGCTGTGCCTCTGCTAAACCAAATCGCGCCTCTGCTCTCCCCAAAACTTGCCTTGTCCTTGCCTGCCCCAAAACCAATTTTTGTCTCCTCGCAGCAGAAAAACCGTTTTCCTCTGTTGTGTCCCCTCCTTTTTGCCAATTTGTCCTTTTCTAACTTTTTGATTCATTTTCGTTTTTTTTTCATTTAATTTAATTTTAAAACCTTTTAACTAATAATAATTTTTTTAATTATAAAAAAAATGAAAAGATAAAAATTTAATTAAAATTAAAATAAAAAAAAATAAAAAATAGAATAAAATAAAATAAAATAAAATAAAAAAATAAATAAGAAACAAAAAAAATAAAAAAAAAATAAGAATTAATATTAAAACGAAGAATTAAAAAAAATAAATAATAATAAAGTAAATAAATACGTAAAAGAAAAAAAAATGTAAAATAAACAAAATAAGCAATAAAGGAAATGGGTAATAAAAACAATAAGAAAAAATAAATAGAACTAAAAAAGGGGAAATAGGTAAATGAATAATAAAAAGATTAAATATGTGACAACCAAAATGCAATAAAACTATAAAAATAATCCGGACGAAATTGGGTATTGACAGATGCCCCTCTTTACTTAGATTTTACTAGATAATATGACAATGTGATGTCTTCATATTATTTAGTAAAAGATAAGTAAAGATAGAAATACTAATTTCGTCTGGATTTCTAAGGAAGCAAAATGAAGTAAAATGAATACGAAACATAAGTTAAACAAATCGATGAAGAATGTGAGATTGCAACATAAACGACCATTGCCGAGCAGAGGGCCCAAAATCACGGAAAGACTAGAGGCGCCAGACAAGACTGGGCTTGAAACGCTGAACCAAAACCGTGCTTGAGGGGAACGAGGTGTACAAACCTCGTGGAGGGTGTACAAACCCTATGGATGAATGATATGAGGTGTACTCACCTCGCGGAGGGTGTACAAACCCTATGGATGAATGATATGAGGTGTACTAACCTCGTGGAGGGTGTACAAACCCTATGGATGAATGATATGAGGTGTACTAACCTCGTGGAGGGTGTACAAACCCTGTGGATGAATGATATGAGGTGTACTAACCTCGTAGAGGGTGTACAAACCATGTGGATGAATGATATGAGGTGTACTAACCTCGTGGAGGGTGTACAAACCCTATGGATGAATGATATGAGGTGTACTAACCTCGTGGAGGGTGTACAAACCCTGTGGATGAATGATATGAGGTGTACTAACCTCGTGGAGGGTGTACAAACCCTGTGGATGAATGATATGAGGTGTACTAACCTCGTGGAGGGTGTACAAACCCTATGGATGAATGATATGAGGTGTACTAACCTCGCGGAGGGTGTACAAACCCTATGGATGAATGATACGAGGTGTACTAACCTCGTGGAGGGTGTACAAACCCTATGGATGAATGATATGAGGTGTACTAACCTCGTGGAGGGTGTACAAACCCTGTGGATGAATGATATGAGGTGTACTAACCTCGTGGAGGGTGTACAAACCCTGTGGATGAATGATATGAGGTGTACTAACCTCGTGGAGGGTGTACAAACCATGTGGATGAATGATATGAGGTGTACTATCGTAGAAGAAACTCTTGGATTCAAATCTTTTTCGAAGAAACATTGGTAACTACTGAGCAAAACATTAGAGAGATTTAGATATAAAGGTCTGCCAAGGATGAATGCATATGAGCCATTGGTTTCGTTCCCTTCTTTTGCTCTCGCTTTCTCTTTCTTACACCTCTTTTTTTCTTTTTTTTTTCTTTGAAAATTCTATGCTTGGAATCCGTTGTCAATGTTGACGTCAAACGCGATGTACGTTCGAAATGCATTCAATCAAAATAATGTCAAGAGGCAGTGGGTTCTTTGATGAAAGGAAGAGAGCATAACTAGGGGTTCAAATTCCCTCTAGCACTAACTTGAACCTGAACAGGTTCGGGAGATGAGTATGAAAGGTAGATGGTTGAATGATTACCTGTAGGTAACGTTAGCATTTGAAATTTTCTTACTTTGGGAGGTGTTGTTAGTATCTACACATGCATGGCCCGCAAGGGCTGCCCCAATTTTGTTGCGTATAGTAAACTTGATTTGGAGAGGTGGAAAGGTTCAGGTAGGAAGGATTGCCCCAATTTGGCGATTCTTGATTGACGGGGAGACTTCACATTTTTTGTCTTTTCTCTTTTTTTTCGATGTTTTTATTTTATTTATTTATTTATTTATTTATTTTCTTGAGTGATTGTGTCATTCACCACATCATTTCGTTTCAGGGTTAAATTCGTGAGAAAGATTAGGACAAACAGTCTTCAGTCAGCGTGGACTTTTATTGGCTTGTACCGTGGCCAAAGGTCAAAGGGTTTTGAAAGAAATGGATAATGAAGGCTCAAATAAGTGTTTGGCGGTTAAATTGTTTCAACAAGAATCATTTGCAAGGTGTCGAGTTAACTATCCCTAAAGATTTGAAACTTCGGGCATCCTTTTATTTTCATTACTGTCTTTTTCTTTCTTTTCTTCCCCTTTTGGGTCGCTTGCTTCGTTGTCTCTGTTGTGTACTTCTTTGAGACTTTATATATTTTTTTATTTCTTTTTCCTTCTTCTTTTTTTTTTTTTTTCAAAAATCCCCTCCTTGATTTCGGATGCCCTTGATGTACCCTTTAGGTTGACATCGATGTGCTAATGATTCTTGTCAAGGGTGATGAAAACAATTATAATGTATGGCTCAAAGGGGTGCAATTGGATAAACTTCTTTTAACGTTTGGATAAAGAAAAAAAAATGGCCACACGTCACTCTGAATCTTTGCTTACCTTACTTTCTCGCGACTTTAGCCGTGGAATAAAACTCGGTAGTGGTTGACACATCGACTTCATTGTTTTTTCTTTCTCTTCTTTCTTCTTTTTTTTTATATTTTTTTTATCTCCCAATCAACATATCGTTGGGGATGTGTACCATGATGAACACTGCCCTAGTATTGTATTCATGACAATCCTTTGTTTTAATGGGAAACGAAAAGGTTGAGGGTTCAAGTAGTATGAATGCAAATGCTCTAGCCGGAAAAGAACGATGGTTACCCCCGAAACCTTGCATCAGGAGAAGACCCAACTTTGATATTTTCAAAATTTATTTTGCTTTTGCTTTTCGAAAACACTACGCCCTTGACAACCTCATTGACAACGAATTCAACATGTGTCTTTTCTTTTGCTTTTTTTTTTATTTTTATTTTTTTTATTATTATTTTTTTTTACGACACCCACCAGGACCGAGCTAAGCCGACTGAATACCCGTGATGCTTTTATTGACATTCGTTCAATTATTTTCGTTTTCATTCCTCTTTATTTACCTAAACAGCTCAGCGCGACATGCAATAATTTCAGAAAGTTTGAACAAAAATTTAATATGCGGTATTTATTGAATGAAATAACACAGATTACAACAACTTAAAAGGCAATGTTAATATTCGCTAACGGCAACCCCTATCACGGAATCATCATACATAGAACTTTTTGACCGCATCAGAATTAACCGGTAACGGTAATTCCTCCCCATCCATCCTTGTGAGAATTAGTGCCCCACCAGAGAATGCTTTCTTCACCACAAACGGCCCTTCACAGTTTGGGGTCCACTTGCCTCGATGATCTTTTTGGATGGGCAAAATCCTCTTCAACACCAGTTCGCCTTCATGAAACCCTCTTAGGTGCACCCTTTTGTCAAACGCCTTTTTCATTCTCCTTTGATACAACTGTCCATGACACACTGCTGTTAACCTTTTCTCTTCGATAAGGTTGAGTTGGTCGAATCGGGTTTGAACCCACTCAGCTTCCTCTAACTTAGTTTCCATTAACACGCGTAAGGAGGGAATTTCGACCTCAAATGGAAGTACCGCTTCCATCCCATACACTAGCGAGAACGGCGTGGCCCCAGTTGATGTTCGTACTGATGTGCGGTATCCGTGCAAAGCGAAAGGAAGCATTTCGTGCCAGTCCTTGTAGGTGACCACCATCTTCTGCACAATCTTCTTGATGTTCTTGTTAGCAGCCTCTACTGCCCCATTCATCTTTGGACGATAAGGAGAGGAATTATGGTGGTGAATTTTGAATTCCTCACATAACTCCGCCATCATCTGATTGTTCAGGTTGATAGCGTTATCAGTGATGATCTTGTTAGGTAGCCCATACCTACAGATCAACTCCTTCCTTATGAATCTAACCACAACCTTTCTAGTTACGTTGGCATACGAAGCAGCCTCAACCCACTTGGTGAAATAGTCGATTGCGACTAGTATGAAGCGATGTCCATTTGACGCTTTTGGTTCTATAGCTCCGATGACATCTATTCCCCACATCGAAAATGGCCATGGTGCAGACAACACGTTCAGAGCAGTGGGTGGCACATTGATATTATTTGCATATATCTGACATTTCTCACACTTTCTCACGTGTATGCAACAATCGTTTTCCATGGTCAACCAAAAGTAACCAGCTCTTAAGATCTTCCTAGCCATCGAATGTCCATTCATGTGTGTACCAAATGTACCTTCGTGCACTTCTTTCAATATCAACTCGGCTTCCTTTGCATCCACACATCTAAGGAGAACCATGTCATGGTTTCTCTTGTATAAAACATCCCCACTTAAGATGAAACTGCCGGCCAACCTTCTTAGTGCTCTTTTATCGTTTTCAGACGCATCCTCAGGGTATTCTCGGGTTTTAAGATAACGCTTGATATCAAAGTACCAAGGTTTACTGTCTAACTCCTCCTCGATGAAGTGGCAATATGCTGGCTCTGCATGGCTTTTCATTTTGATTCTTGGTAATTCTGCATCTTGATCAACCTCAAACATTAACGACAAGGTAGCCAGTGAGTCTGCTAATTGATTATCTTCTCGCGGTATATGGTTAAATGTGATGGAATCAAAATACTCCATTAATCCCCTGATGTAAGCTTGGTAGGGAATTAATTTTGTATCCCTAGTCTCCCATTCTCCTTTCAATTGATGGATGACCAAAGCTGAATCTCCATACACATCCAGAATTTTCGCCTTAGACTCAATTGCTGCTCGAATACCCATGGCACAGGCTTCATATTCAGCGATGTTATTTGTGCAGCTAAAACACAACCTTGCCGTCATTGGTATATACTGACGCTCCGGGGAGATAAGCACTGCCCCTATTCCATGTCCCATCACATTCGAGGCTCCGTCGAATAACACTGTCCATGCTTTTTCGTTTCGGTCTTCTTTGTTCTCTTCGAATAAAGCCATGATATCCTGATCGGGAAATTCAGGTTGCATTGGTTGATAATCACAAAGGGGTTGATGAGCCAGGTATTCTGCTAGTGCGCTACCCTTGACAGATTTTTGAGTGACATATACGATGTCGTACTCTGACAATAGCATCTGCCATCGAGCTATCCTTCTAGTAAGAGCAGGCTTTTCAAAAATATACTTGATAGGATCCATCTTGGATATCAACCATGTGGAATGACTCAACATGTATTGCCTTAAACGATGAGCGGCCCATGCCAATGCGCAGCAAGTCCGCTCTAACGATGAATATCGTTGTTCGCAGTCTGTGAACTTCTTGCTCAAGTAATATATAACGTGCTCTCTTTTGCCATCCTCATCATGCTGACCCAATACACAACCCATTGACTTGTCCAATACAGTCAAATACAAAATGAGTGGCCTTCCTGGTTCTGGTGGACGTAATACAGGAGGGTCCTGTAAGTATTGTTTGACTCTCTCAAAAGCGGCCTGACAATCCTCATTCCACACCACAGCCTGGTTCTTCCGTAACAACTTGAACAGTGGTTCACAACTAGCAGTTAATTGGGAGATGAATCTAGCAATGTAATTCAATCTACCCAAAAACCCTCGAACTTCTTTTTCCGTTTTAGGCGCAGGCATTTCCATTATCGCTCGCACTTTGTCTGGATCCACCTCTATCCCCCTCTGGCTGACAATAAAGCCCAACAATTTCCCGGATTTCACTCCAAACGTACATTTGGCGGGATTCAGCCTAAGCTTATACTTCCTCAATCTCTCGAATAACTTTCTCAAGTTGAGGACGTGTTCTTCTTCTGATTCGGACTTCGCGATCATGTCGTCCACATAAACTTCAATCTCCTTGTGCATCATATCATGGAAAAGTGCCACCATCGCCCTTTGATATGTTGCCCCAGCATTCTTGAGTCCGAAAGACATCACTTTATAACAGAATGTGCCCCACAATGTAATAAACGTCGTCTTTTCCATATCTTCTGGCGCCATCTTGATCTGGTTATACCCCGAAAAACCATCCATGAACGAAAACAGTGAATACTTGGCTGTATTATCAACTAGGGTGTCGATATGTGGTAATGGGAAATTGTCCTTTGGGCTTGCGCGATTCAAATCTCGATAATCGACACACATCCGAACTTTACCATCCTTCTTAGGCACCGGTACAATGTTTGCTACCCATTCTGGGTATCTCGCCACAACTAGAAACCCTGCATCGAATTGCTTCTGTACCTCCTCCTTGATCTTCAAGGACATTTCCGGTTTCATTCTTCTTAGCTTTTGCTTTACCGGTGGGCATTCCGGCTTGAGTGGGAGCTTGTGTTGTAGAATATCTGTATCGAGGCCTGGCATGTCATTGTAAGACCAAGCAAACACATCCCTGAACTCCCTCAATAAGACACACAATTTTTCTTTCACTTCTGTTTTCATGGCTGTACCGATCTTCACCTCCTTTACCTCATCCTCATTCCCTAAATTGAGTACTTCAACATCTTCCTGGTGAGGTTTCATCTCCTTACACTCTTGTTCCACTAGTCTCAACAGTTCAGGAGGGGGTTCCGGGTCATCATCACAATCATCTTCCGTATTATTGACAGGGCGCCCAAAATCAGGAATATCGACATAATTACTTTCAAAACATTCATTGTCATATCTGCATTATTTGAGTTTATGAAAAGGAAATAAATAAACGGAAAAACGACGAGGAATGCAAAATGATGATAAAACACAAACAAACACACTTTGATTATCGCGCTGAGCATAACAAACTAAAAGCGTCAACCCGTAAGTCATGAATCCTAAAGCCCCGAGTAAAGCTATAGGATTAATTAAAGTTATTACATCTTATTCAAATTAAGCATCACGGGCAAATCCAGCATCTCCTTTCTTCTATCAGCCTTCTCCTATTCTCCTTGGTGGGCTTGTATCCCAGGTCATACCTATTCTTGTTCTCGACGACTTCCAGAGGGAATGCTCGCCCCTGTCCACACTTGCCCAAACCTTTCCCATGCATATAACCTTCTTTTAGCATGACTTTGGCTATCATGATAGAAGCACGCGACAGATGCGGGTTGACCGCGAATGGCTCCACATAGGTGTTTCCCACGATCTCCAGAGATTGGAAAGCTGTCTCAAGAGCTTCCTCGACTGCTTCAATATAACGGGAGGATATGGCCCGCTCACCAGGAAATCCTCCTCTCCTGCCACTATCACCAGCTTATCTCCCATAACATACTTCAACTTTTGATGTACTGTAGAAGGCACAACCCCTACAGAATGGATCCATGGGCGACCCAACAGACAACTATAGGCTGGGAGGATGTCCATGACTTGGAATGTCACTTGAAAGACACACAAACCGACTTGGACTTGTAGTTCTACCTCTCCCATCACTTCCCTCTTACTACCATCAAAGGCTCTCACAATCATAGAACTTGGCTTCATATGCGTTCCGTCACTAGGTAGCTTCTCCAAGGTTGCTTTTGGCATGACGTTCAGGGAGGATCCATTATCCACTAAGACACGTGCTATCACATGATCCAAGCATTTCACAGAGACATGAAGGGCTTTGTTATGACCTCTCCCCTCAACAGGTATCTCTTCATCAGTGAAGGTGAGGTAATTATTAGCAACGATGTTGCCAACAATGCCCTCGAACTTGTTTAGAGAAATACCTTGCTCCACATGAGCCTCACTGAGTATCTTCATCAACAACTTTCGGTGGGAGGCAGAGTGCATGAGTAATTCTAGCAAGGAGATCCGGGCAGGCATGCGGTTCAACTGTTCCACCACTTTGTACTCACTCTGTTGTATGAACTTTAGGAATTCACCAACTTCTTCTTCAGATATTTCCCTCTTCTCCTCTTTGTCGGGGGTCTCCTCGGCCTCCACGTTCTTCCCCCTCAAGAACTCCTTTGCTTTTGCAGCCATTGTTGCTTCCCTATCATTGGTCGTTTCTCCCGCCAATTCTGGTGGTGTAAAGATCCGACCACTTCTGGTCATTCCACCAATGCCTGATATGTTTTCCACAGTCGGATTTGCATATTCTCCCTCATCTAATGCAGTTGCCCCATATCTCCATGGGACGGCTTTCTCGCTCTTAGAAGGGAAAGGAGTTGGCACTCGGATGACAACAAACGGATTTCCTTCAGTTACCAGTGCAGGGGTGGTCCTAGTGAAATGGATCACCAAAGGTTCGGGTAGAGTCACATCAGATTCTCCACCAATTTGTGCAAATACTTCTTCCTCTCTGATCTTGCGGCACACTTGCATCAGATTTCTATCAAGTAAGTCTTGTAGAAAAATCTCGAATTCCATACATTCCTCAATAGAGTGCCCGGACTCCGGATGGAGTGCGCACGCTATACCCAGATCATAATCGCCCTTCACTAGGCCCTTCTTCAACAAAGCTTCAAAGATAAACCTCCTAGAACTTCGGATTTCGCCCACATCTCTTATCAGATCATGGTTTCCAACCTCGACGGCGTTCGTCGAGGAACTCCCGTGCCCGGACAATGGATTAGTATCGACGCTGGGCTGGTCCTCTTGAAACTTTAACCAACCCGAATCTATCAAAGCCTGAACTTTGTATTTGAGAGCCATACATCCTTCGGTCGAGTGGCCAACGCCTCCTGCATGATAACTACACCTGGCATTTGCGTCATAACCCCTAGGGTACGACGGCTGTACAGGCTTCATCGGGCAAATGGCGACCAAACCCTTTTTGACTAGGTTAGGTAACAATTCAGTGTAGGTCATAGGGATTGGGGTGAACCTAACAAATGGATTTCCCCTTGGGTTGTTGTTGTGACCCACATTCAAATTTGGGCCCATGTTTGCGGCCGGTCTTGAAGCTTCGGTTGGGATACGCTGCGGTGGATAATATGCTTGTTGTTGTTGAGGCCTAGCTTGGTGAGCAAACGAGGTGTTAGCAGCATAAGGAGGTGGGTTTAAGTATGGTCGGTAATTAGGATCGGGAGCTCGTCCTCTCCATACAGGCATTACCGACGCAGCATGTACCTCCCCCTCTTTTTTCTTCCCCTGATTGAAGCTGGGCTTTTTGTAGTTTATAGCTGCAGGTGGGCCATATGCTATCTTCCCGTTTTTCAATCCAATTTCTATCCTCTCACCAATGATGATGGTGTCAGCAAAATTGACAGACACATTCCCGACCATATGCTCATAAAATGGCGGCTGGAGTGTGTTTACGAACATCGACACCATCTCCTTATCAAACAACGGCGGCTCAACTTGCGCAGCCAACTCTCTCCATCGTTGAGCGTACTCTTTGAAAGTTTCATTGTCCTTTTTTGTCATATTCTGTAGCTGCAGACGGTCCGGAGCAACATGAGTATTGTATACATATTGTTTCACGAAGGCGTCAGCTAGATCCGCCCAACAACGAATTCGGGATGGCTCCAGGTGGGTGTACCAGTTCAATGCCACCCCAGCCAAACTTTCCTGGAAAACGTGGATGAGTAACTGCTCATCATGAGCATACGCAGCCATCTTTCTGCAGTACATGGTCACATGGCTTTTAGGGCAAGTGTTACCCCTATATTTTTCAAACTCCGGCGCCTTGAACTTAGGCGGGATTTTCAAGCCCGGAACCAAACTCAATCTGGCCGCATCTCCAAACCCGTAGCTCTCAACTCCTTCAACAACTCTCAACCTCGCCTCCAGACTTTCCAACCTACCCGTAGCTCCAACGAGGCTACCGAATCCCCCAACCACCGTGGCGTGCGGTGCAGCTTCGGCTGAAGAATCCTCCCTAGCAACCACATGCGGTACTGGGGTCACCCGAATTCCCTCAGTTGTGTTGGTCTCGTTCAATCCCGAGACCACCATGGGAGCCGACACTAAGACAAGTCCCTGAGTGCCGATTGGTGGTATATTGACGGTCGCGGGAAACGAGAATGAAGCGTGCTCAGCTTCTGAGTACTCTCCTGCAGGAGGAGTGTAACCCGGAGGTAAACCATACAGTAGGAAAGGAACTGATTGGCTCGCAGCGTTGAACATTGGGGGATGAGGGTGAGCATTCCCCTCAACATGCGCAGATGAAGACTCTCCAGTAGTCTTCATGGATTCAAGCGCCGCCAAGATCTGGCCGATCTGGTCCTTCAACTGGCCAACATCCACTTTGAGAGACTCTTGTGACTCCTCCCAGCTTGCCATGGCTTTTGAATTTGCCCGGGTCCGGTAGGGATGTCGTGGAAATCTGGTCGTCGTTTTTCTCACGCGTACTGTTTTATTATTTTAATTAATTAGATGGAAATGAAACATGCTGAACAAAAGAAGAGATGATGCATGCTAGTAATAGGGGGAAATCACAAGATTGTAATGACATCCTTGATGGAAATTAACACAAGCAGATGCTAAACAACATCCCACACCTTTCATTTAAAGGGGAACAAGTTCATTACATTTCTTAAAGGAAACAAATCATAAAGATCTCTAAATACATCCATTCCTAGCCCGAGTGATGAGGGATTTCATCTCGTCTATCAACCGTTTACAGTGATTAATAAAAAGCCCTATTTCCACTGGTAGGCTATAAAAGTGGGTACTCGCTTCAGCTTCCAACACCATTCTGGGGATGTCTTCAATTGCCCCATTTGCCAAAGCAGCCAACTGAGAGAAGCTTTCCTTCCAATGCTTTACGGTCGTTTCCTGCTCGGCGATGTGCTCTTTCATTCGCTTTATCAAGGCCTGATGCCTTTCTTCAAATTCCATCGACCTCCATCGCTCCTCCTTCTCCTCGATGTAATCCTCCATCTGCTTTAACATGGCTCGATACTCCCCTTCAGCCTCTGCCAGCTTCCAGCGCTCCTGATTCAACTCCGCTTGAAATGATGTAGCCATTTCCTTCATTTGATGCCCCGATTCTTGTACTTGGACTTGCGCTTCCCTTAGTCTTTTTAGGGCTTCCCTTTTATCCCTCTTGGCTTCTTCATAGAGTTGTTTCCACTGTCTGCCCTCTTCTAAAGCCACATTCTTCTCATTCACCCTAGTGGATAAATCCTTACTTGCGGCCGCAAGATCCTGTTTTACTCGGAATGTATAATCTCTCTCGGCCTTCTGGCTTTTGACAATGTTTTCATAAGCCCGTGACTTTTCTTCGTTATCATTCCTCATATCCACAAAATCATTGCGAGCCTTCTGTAATTCATTTTCCAACCTAGCATTCCTCACCCTCAATTTCTCCACCTCAGCCTTCAACTGTTTCACCTCTTCACTTTCTAGGTCTTAGGATGTTCCTTCACTCGCCGATTGATCATTGATGGGCTTGAAAGGCAACTTGACATCTCTTACCCTCTCCAGAATCCAGGTATGATAACTAACCCTGCTATCCATCACTCCACTCCTCAGGTCCTTCTCTGCTCGCACCACATTTTCCCAAGCACTTCTGACTTTCCTCAATATTTCAGTACAATGTCCGTCCTCATAGTAGATGAAGAAGGCTGTGAGATAATCTGGTGAAGGCGCCCCCTTCATAGGATATCCGAACTGTCTTTGGACCAAAACAGGGTTGTAGTTAATACAATACCTAGCGCCTATGAGAGGTATGTTAGGGAAGTTGCCACAATGTTGGATAGATGGTTTAGTCTCAAGCCAAGGAAGGCGCCATTTTACGTTTCCTTCCCTCAAACCGGCAAAGAAAAGAGCCCACCCATTACCTCCTTGATGCGACAGATTCTCAGGTGAACTTCTAACATCGATTACCCCCTTAAATACTCGTGCCGTCATCCACGCATATAACGCCGGCAAACAACAAAGAATCCTCTTCCCTTTTCTCTCATGGCAAAAACTCATAGTCCCATACACATCTGCGAGGACTGCTGTTACGGGGTTTTCTGATCTCGTCTTTTTTGCCACGAAGACATCAATAGCAGTGTAATCTACAAAGTCTTCCAGCTTGGGAAACAGGACAATGCCAAACACAGTGAGGGCTAGTACATCTATGAAGGTCTCCCATTCTTCCCTATCGCCCAGGTCGTGCAAATATTGTTCAAGGTATCCTTGTGTCAGCCCCCGCATTTGATGTCTCGTTATCAACCGGTTCTCCAATTCATTGGGCTGTAGTTTCATTATAGCAGCAAGGGTAGAAACAGAGGCATGATGCTCCAAGTGCTGATATGGCTTGGTACCCTCTAATGGCAAGCCCAGAATATGCTCAAATTCTTCTACAGTTGGCGCCAGCTGGAAGTCCTGGAAGGTGAAACATCTCAGTGGAGGATCATAATACTGAGCTAGAGCTGTAATAGCGGGCAACTGTACTTTCACCTCCATTAAACTCAACAAATTCCCATATTTCCTCTCGAAGGCTTCTCTCTGTATGGTCTTGAGTCTTCGGCCTAAATTTATCAACCCGGTCAAATTTCCAACATGTGTCCTTAGGCTAGACTTCTTTCTTAAAATGGCGGAGTTGGTACGCAGTGTAGCATCAGATCTGGTGTCAACATCCATCTCGTGTGAAGTCAAGTGTATACCTGTGATTTCCCCTAAAACCAACATGTTACTAAATGATGCATGAATATGATGCATGATAATAAAACAACACGATGAATCAAATGCATGCATGGCATGAAAATGCAATAACATAATTTTCGAAAGAGAACGAACAACGTGAGGATTACAAGAATACACGTTTCTCCCTTTGTGCCCTAATAAAGGTTCAATGGCTTGGATCCAAGGTCAAGTATATGCGATTCCACAAGGATGGTCCCCTGAACCTAGAGGTCACTGGTCACTAGAGCCATGGCCCCCTTCATAGCATCTCCACAACAGTCGAGTAATCAACTAGATGAGGAGACACAAGTGAAGGGAACAAACTCTAGTTGGAGTTCTCACGATAGCCAGACAGGAAGTACATCCCAGAGTGACACCGCTACACAACTCCTCTAATTCTAAGTTACGCTCAGACCCGGGTATAGGGCCCCACTCATGATATGCACAAAGTGTGTGTGTGAAGGGAGAATGCAATGCATACCCAAACCTTCACCTACAAAACAACCAGAAAAATTCCCAGGCAGATATAAACATGGTTTCTACCCTAGGGTTCAATATTCAACAGTTATTGCAGTTATTCCAAATATCGAGCATAGATAGAGAAAAGGGAAAGAAAAACACAAAGCAAAACCACATCGAATTCGTGCATCTAATTAAATGGCTCGACTCTCTAGCACTCCCTAGTGGAGTCGCCATCTGTCGCAACCGGAATCGCGACGGGACGACAATCCAAAAAAGAAATTTAGGTTTCGAAAAAGAGATTTGGAGTCGCCACCATAGTTTATTCTGGAAAACTACAGAAAAACCACAAAACGATAAAGCACGGTCCACGAAAACCAAAGATTGGGTTCGGGAGTCGGTTACGCGTAGGGAAGGTGTTAGCACCCCACAACGCCTGCCCTAAGGCAGTACCTTTAACTAAATGCACGAATATGATGTGGTTTTCAAAATTTTTAACTATCCCCTAAAATAAAATTCTAAATAAACAAAACATATTTTTTAGTGTTTTGGGCCCGACAAGGATTGACCTTAATCCTACGTATACTCATTCAAAATGAGAAATCAGGGTTACGTAGTTCTTTTTGAAACTGTGTTGGAAATTTTGTTTAGGAAATTGTTTGAGAATTTTGTTTGGAAATGATTTTGGATCTTTGGGAAGTGAACCTGACAAGTACTAGCCTTGCTCCTACATATCTCCACTTTTGATGGAGAATCAAGGATCACGTAGTTCTAGGTAGAAATTGTCTGTTGCCTTGAAATTGTTGATATTTTTAGTTTTTGAAGATTTTACATTTTTTTGATATTTTTATAAAATAAACGGAAAAGGTATTGAGCACAAGGACGATGCGTGCGATCACACGTGTGCTCAACCTTTAAAATATTTTTGTAATTTTATTTAAGAAAGAAGAAAAGGTTTTTAGCACAAGGACGACGCGAGCGGTCACACGTGTGCTTAACCTACGTATTTTTTGTAATTTTATAAAAGAAAGGGAAGAGGTTTTTAGCACGAGGACGATGCGAGCGGTCACACACGTGCCTAACCCTTAAAATATATTTTTTTCGTATTTTTTATAAAAGAAAGGGAAAAGGTTTTTAGCACGAGGACGATGCGTGCCTAACCCTTAAAATATATTTTTTTGTATTTTTTATAAAAGAAAGGGAAAAAGTTTTTAGCACGAGGACGATGCGAGCGATCACACACGTGCCTAACCCTTGAAATATATTTTTTTGTATTTTTTATAAAAGAAAGGGAAAAGGTTTTTAGCACGAGGACGATGCGAGCGATCACACACGTGCCTAACCCTTAAAATATATTTTTGTATTTTTTATGAAGGAAAGAGAAAAGATTTTTAGCACATGGACGATCCGAGCGATCATACATGTGCTTAATCTTTAAAACGTATTTTCATAAATTCCTTTATTTAAATTGTAAATATTGCATTATTAAATATATATTTTAGGAGAAGTAAATATCTAGAATAAATGGATAGAACAAAATAAAATAAATTGAGATAATAAAAATAAATAAAAAATAAAAATAAAAGAAATAAATAAAACAAATGAAATAAGATAGGCAAAATAAATGAAATAAAAAAGCAAATAAGTAAATAAAGCAAATAATGAGGGTCCGAAAAAAAGGGTGTCGAACGGTCCGTCGCAGGCTGCCGTGCAGTCCGTGGAAGTGGCCGAACGGACGTTGGGAAAGGATTCAGAATAACGAGCGCTCATTGGGAAGATGACGAGCGGACGCTGTGAAATGAGGTTGCATGACGAGCGTTCGTCGGGGGAGACGACGAACGTATGTTGAGAATGAGGAGAAATAACGAGCGTTGGGGGAATATGAACGGACGTTGAGAATGAGGAGAAATAACGAGCGTTCGTGGGGGGATTAACGAACGTTCATTGAGAATGAGGAGAAAGAACGAGCGTTCGTTGGGTGGATTAACGAACGTTCGTTGAGAATGAGGAGGAATAACGAGCGTTGGGGGGATTAGTGGATGTTCGTGGAGAATGAGGAGAAAGAACGAGCGTTCGTTGGTTGGATTAACGAACGTTCGTTGAGAATGAGGAGAAAGAACGAGCGTTCGTTGGGTTTATTAACGAACATTCGTTGGGTTTATTAACGAACGTTCGTTGAGAATGAGGAGGAAGAACGGGCGTTCGTTGGGGGGATTAACGAACGTTCGAAAAAGGCTTAAGATTCTCGGTCGCGTGCTTATTTCTGGGCTTGGCCCACCCGGGTGGTTTCTGACCTAGAATCCCCTAGGGGTTTGGCACCTTCTCTTCCATTCCTCACCCACGCAGATCCAACACTCTCCCGTAAGCTCACTCCCCCAACTCACACACTCTCCAGAGACCCAAGGTCTCTTACTCTCTCCGCAGGCTCACCGCCGTCTATGCCAGCGCCGGCCACCGTCGCCTCAACCAGCAAACGCCTTGGCCTCGCCGGCGACAACTCGCGCCACCAGACCCACTGCTTTCTCTCCCTCGCTTCTCTCGCACTAGCCTAGGGTTGAGGCTTTTCCACCTTGGGCACCTCCTGCCGCCGCCTCTGCTAGAGCCGGCCACCGTCGCCTCTAGTTGGAGCGCGCTTCCTCACCGGCACCACCAGTGTCACTTTCCTCCCTCTCCGTTCGAGGGCTTTCTCGACTGCTAATCGTCCCCGCAACACCACATTTCCCTCTCTTCTTCCCCTAATTTTTATCGTTTAATATTGATTTACTGATTAATTTGAAAATTACGAGTGTGTGTTGTGTACATCTGAATGTGAGGGGTGAATGCTGGATTTGTTCTGCCTTGTGTGTTGATTGGGTTAAGCTTGTTGGAGGTGGCGTCGGAGATGTTGGGGAGATGAGAGTGATGAAGCTGGAAGTGGTGCTGGAGATGAAAGTGGTGAGAGGCAAAGGCTCTAGTCAGAGGTAAATGATGAATGGTCCTGGGGTGAGGGGGGGTCGAGGTTGGATTATAGTTGAAGGTAGATGGTTGAAGATGCAAAGGATAGGTGACGGCTCAGTGTTGGAGATGATGTTGGCCGAACGGTAAGAATGAATACGGTGGGCTGGAGTTATGAGTTTCTGTATGATAGATGATGAAGGCGTTGGGTTGAGGTGGTTACGGATGGGGTACATACGAGAAGGCGAATGGCTGCCCCGGCCGAGAGAGGCAAGACGAAGGCTATGGCGATGACGCCTTGAGCAAAAAGGGAAACCATGCTTCTCTAGATTTGACCATCATGATGTTTTATGGATAAGTGTTGAGAAGAAGAAAAGGGATGTTGAGTGTTATGAAAGACCAGAACTCAGAAGAAAAGGAAATTCAGTGAAGCCTCGTGGTGTGAGGCGCGTTCATGTGCTCATGGGAAGGGAATGGAGATACGTTGGTAGCAGAAACATTAGGCAGTGAATGTAGCAAGAAGAAGGAAGAACAGAAAAGAACAACAATGCAATATTGAGTACTTGAACATTAACATACAATATTGATTACCTTTTAGGATCAAACTAGGATGGAGGACAGGGATGGACGACTTACCTGAATGCTGAAGTTTCCTTCTCTTTTTTTTTAATCTCCTTCTCTTCTCTCGGTGCAGGTCTAAACCTCCCAGGAAGATGGCTTCTCTTGGTCGTCGATCCTCGATACAGTGAGGGGAGTTTTTTCTTTTAGAGAGCGTCTCTCTTGGTTATCCCCTCTATCCCTTTCTTGTGCGTCTCTTTCACTTTCTCTTCTCCATTGCTTTTTGCCAATTGTCAATTCCTCTGCTGTGCCTCTGCTAAACCAAATCGCGCCTCTACTCTCCCCAAAACTTGCCTTGTCCTTGCCTGCCCCAAAACCAATTTTTGTCTCCTCGCAGCAGAAAAACCGTTTTCCTCTGTTGTGTCCCCTCCTTCTTGCCAATTTGTCCTTTTCTAACTTTTTGATTCATTTTCGTTTTTTTTCATTTAATTTAATTTTAAAACCTTTTAACTAATAATAGTTTTTTTAATTATAAACAAAATGAAAAGATAAAAATTTAATTAAAATTAAAATAAATAAAAAAAAATAAAAAATAAAAAATAAAAAAAAAATAAAATAAAATAAAATAAAATAAAATAAAATAAAATAAAAAATAAATAAGAAACAAAAAAAATAAAAAATAAAATAAGAATTAATATTAAAACGAAGAATTAAAAAAAATAAATAATAAATAAGTAAATAAATACGTAAAAGAAAAAAAAATGTAAAATAAACAAAATAAGCAATAAAGGAAATGGGTAATAAAAACAATAAGATAAAATAAATAGAACTAAAAAAGGGGAAATAGGTAATTGAATAATAAAAAGATTAAATATGTGACAACCAAAATGCAATAAAATTATAAAAATAATCCGGACGAAATTGGGTATTGACATCAATAATTTTAGTTGCTTCCTCTGGAGTTTTCCATTTAATGTTTCCTCCTGCTGAGGCATCAAGCATCATCTTGGTTTGTGAACCAAGACCTCCAAGGAAGGTAAGGACTACTTCCACTTCATCGAATCCATGCGTGGGTGTTTTTCGTAGCAAGCTTTTGTATCTATCCCATGCATGACCCAGTGATTCTTCCATGCCCTGCCTGAATGAAGAAATCTCTTGCTTGCCTTTGTTCACCTTTGATTGTGGGAAGTATTTATTTAGAAACTTGGTTACCACTGCTTCCCACTCTGTGAAACTTCCCTCTGGAAAAGAATTTAACCAAAGCTTAGCATTGCCTCCTAATGAGAAAGGAAACAAGCTAAGTTTGATCGCTTCATCTGGCACCCCATTGATTTTCACTGTGTTGCAGATCTCATTAAATGTAGTGAGGTGCTCATATGGGCTTTCATGCGATAACCCATTGAATTGATTGCTCTTCACCAGTTGGATCAATGCTGGTTTGACCTCCATGTTAGCTGCATTGACTCTAGGTCTAGCTATACTATTAAAGTGCTGAGGTCCAGCTGTATTGGTGTAATCAGCAAGAGTTCTTCTGATATTATTGTTCTCCATATTTTCTGTGCTATGGTCAGAACCTTGTGGTGATGGTTGCAACAGAGTTTCCGGAGAAGGGAAAAGTTCTCTAGATGTTCGGATTCTTCTCCTCTGTCTACTCTCGTCTAAACCTTCAAGAAGAGGTTCTGCAGTTATCTTGCTCCTAGTTCGAATTGCCTCCTGCATACACAAGAACACTAAACCTTCAAGAAGAGGTTAGCACAAAAAGATATAGGAGAAGATATAAGATACAGAAAATAAAATAAAATAAAATAAAAATATAAAAATAAAATAAAATAAAAACAGAAAAAATAAAAACAGAAAAATTAAAACAGAAATTCAAAATTAAACTCAAAGATAATCAATAATCACACAAATTAACCAGTTAATCCACGAGTTCCCGGCAACGACGCCAAAAACTTGATGACAAATTTATGAACACCGAAATACGGCGCCACAAACTTGTTTTACAATCGGCAAGTGTGACCAAATCGTTTCAAGCAATAAACTCGGTAAGACCAAGTATCGTTCTCCCAAAAGACTCACGGCCTAGTTTAGTTATGTGATTCGTTGATTATTTAAGACTTAAGAACGAAATAAGTGGAGTTTAATATGCAAAACAGAAAATAAACATGTATGCATGAATTTGATCAATGGCTAGAACAAAATACAAACACTTCAATGGAATATATGGATGAGTATGTTGTTGGGGTTATCAATTTCATCTTATCCACTCTCATATACTTTAGGAATTCAACATTCTTTTCATCATTGTTAATGCCACTCTCTAAATTACCTTGCAAGAAGGCCTATCCCTAATTACAAGTTCATACGATTCCTAGCATTCCTAATAATTAGTTCTTTTAGTGCAGGAGCTTAACGGCAACCAATATACTATTGGGAGAAATTCCCCGGATCTAGACTTCCCCGTACGTTCCCGTATCGACAAAATCAATAATCATGCATTGAATGAGTTAAACAAAGCAAGCATTGAGCAAAGAGGAAAAACCCTAACTAATGATGAAAGAAAGCATAGGTCTTAAATATAAGATGTAAAACCAAATTCCATATATGAGAGTTTCACAAGACTACATTGATTCCCCAACAACAATACAAGGTTTAGTTCACCATATTCATGGTGAAACTAGATGAATAATAATGAAAGAATGAAAGATAAAACCCTAGAAAGGTGAAGAGGTAGCCTGAGCATCCAAGATCCTCCTTCAAAGGGGTGGAAGAGAGAGTGTTTGCTTCGTTTCTGCCAAAGATACAAACCCTAGGACGTCCTAAAGCTTATATACTATTCTAAAATTACAGAAAATTTAGGCCCAAGCCCATAAGTGTGCCGCTCAGCGGTAAACTACCGCTCAGTGGTAAGTGCGCGAGCTCGGTTCTTCCCCTCAGCAGCCATTTTGCCCCTCAGCGGATCCCCCGTGAGCTCCTGAGTGCCGCTCAGCGGTAAACTGCCGCTGAGCGGTAGTTGCGGCTTCTCCTTTTGCACTTTTTGATGTCTTTTCTGATTCCATCTCTCTCCTTCTTCACTTCTTTCACCAAATTCAGCTTAAAACCTGCACAAAAACACTGAAATCAATCATAAACCTGTCCAGCTCTCTTATTTCTGAAAATATGAACAAAAGCATGATTTCAAGCTAGTTTCTAAGGGTTAAAGGTTGCTTTTAATATCCATTTCGAGCATAAAAATAACAGTTTTTCAACTGTTATCAGATGCTAAGGCTACCTACTCATCTTTCTAGGGTTCTATCTTTCACTATCTCATTGTATTTCATCTAGTTTCACCATGAATATGGTGAACTAAACTCTTCTTGTTGTTGGGGAATCAATGTAATCTTGTGAAACTCTCAAATATGGAATTTTGTGTTTAAACATCATATCTTTGATACATGCTTTCTTTCATCGTTAGTTAGGGTTTTTCCTCTTTGCTCAAAGCATGCATTGTTTAACTCATTCGATGTCATGATTATTGGTTTTATTGATATGGACACATACGGTAAAATCTAGATCCGGGGAAATTCTCCCAAAAGCAATATCGCCTAGACATAGGGATATGAGGGTTGGTTGCCTTTAAGCTTTTGTGCTTAAGAATTAATTATTAGGGATGCTAGGAATTGTATGAACTCGTAATTAAGGATAGGCTTTCTTCGCCGAGACATCGAGTTTAAGGTAATTTATAGAGTGGCATTAATATTGATGAAAAGAATGATGAATTCCTAAAATATATGAGAGTGGATAAGATGAAATTGATTTCCCCAACAACATACTCATCCATATAATTCGTTCCGTGTTTGTGTTCCTCTTTTCCATTGATCAAGCTCATGCATACATGTTTAATTATTGTCTTTTGCATTTGAAACCACAAGAATTTGTTCACAAGTCTGAAATAATCAACAAATCATATAACTAACTAGGCCGTGAGTCCTTTGGGAGAACGATACTTGGTCTTACCGAGTTTATTACTTGATACGATTCAGTCACACTTGCCGAGGGTTAAACAAGTTTTTGGTGTCGTTTTTCGGTGTTCATAAATTTTTCACCATTGGCCGAACTTCCTTGGTCGACCAGAACCTTTCCCACACTGTACCGAGCGATCACTGTCGTTATGACCATTGGATCGTCTTGATTTGGGTCAGGAGCATGAAAATATTCATCCGAAAAGGTAATACTTGGCATTGACCTTCTTGTTACCTCCACATGATTAACACTATGTAGACTTCTCATGTGTCGTTTTCGCGTCGATGCCGAAGGTCCTCCGCCAGCAAATCCTCCCGAAATAATGTTGATGATGCCTCGTAAGGGTCATTTTCTGCTCCTGCTTCGACTTTGCCGATCCTTGTTTGGCCGATCATCCCTCCTAGGGTGATTACTCCTTTTGGGTGGACGTCTGACACCTCCTGGAGGGCTTCGTCCCTTATCTTGTACATACCTTCGCAAATGTCCTGCCTGTATCAAATTTTCTAACTTATCCTTCAAAGTTATGCAATCCTCCGTGGTGTGTCCTAAGTTTTGATGATGTTGACAATGCTTCCGTCCATCAGCTCCCTTGAGAGTGGGCGATTGAGTTAAGGTTAGCAAATCGGCTATTAATGCTTCTTCCATCACCCTTGCCCGAGATGCATTCAAAGGCGTATAATGAACATATTGAGGCATCCTAGGGAGGTCTCTATGTCTATGGTCGCTTGCTCCCTCATTTCTCCTGAGCATCCTTCCTCCATCCTTTCTCCCTCGGTTTGACCTGGCTAGCGGAAGTGCCTTTTCTCTCTACACTTGTTGGAAAGCACGCCCCTCTTCAATTCGAATAAACCTTGCTGCCCTATTTTTCAACTCAGCCAACGTTTGGGGTTCCTCCGCGTAGAGGAAATCAACAAAAGGTCTCGGTCTTAACGCAATTTTCAAGGCTCGTATTATCAACTTTAGATCTACGTTTCTTACGTGACGCGCGATTTGATTAAAGCGGTCCATAAACACCTTAAGTGTTTCTTCTCTCCCTTGCCTCATCCGGACTAGAGCGAGATACGTCAACCCCTACGTTCTATTAGATGCATACTGTTGACTGAACAATTACCTTAACGTTGCAAATCTGTCCACAGTCTCAAGCTGCAATGAATGAAATCAATCCAAAGCCTCATCTTTCAAGGACAACGAGAAGACTCTACACCACACCAAGTCATCCGAAGAGTAAATCGCCATGGCATCCACAAAAGACCTTAGATGCTTCTTAGGGTCAGTTAATCCTCCATACTTCTCCATTACTAGGAGCACTTTATTTTCGAGCATGGGTGCCCTCATCACTGCTGCGGTAAAAGGATGAAGCCACTCGGCTTGATCAGGTTTTTCGATAAGCGCTAGGTAGTTCTCCCGAACCGGATTATTAACAGGAATCAAATTTTCCACATTGTCACCCGCCCGATTATCTATGTTTCGCCCAACGTGATTCTCTACATTTTGTCCAGCTTCATTCTCTGCGTTTCGTCCAGCTTGATTCTCTGCGTTTTGTCCTCCACCCTGAGTATTACGTCTTGAGACATTGGTTACCTCCCTCGTTCCATTTTCATGTGTTGGGTGATTACTCTCCCCTCGTTCTCGAGATTGGTAGCCTCATTATTCACCGACTGCACTGATTGTCCTCCCATCCCATTGCCCCTATCAACTCTTATCGTTGCCATCTCCTCCCTCAATTCATGCATCTGCCTCTGCATTTCCTGTAGCACTTGTAACTGAAGGTCCTCTGCCATTGTGGTTTCACTTGGGTTTCCTCAGCACTCTCGGCCCCACGGTGGGTGCCAAATGTTTTGGTATCTAGGTCCGAGACTTCTTTCCCTCCTTCTTCTTTGCTTTGTTGATGCGACTTCCAACAATGTAGACTCCTCTCCATAATACCGATCGATCGTCTCCTGCAAGAAACACTCCGACGCTCAAGTCAGATTTAGGTCTACGGAGATCAAGGTCATAATAATTCAGAAAAAGATGTCTTTACCTGGACTTAAATCTCATATTTATAGACTTGATTTTTTATAATTACCCTTAATTGTTAATCAATACCATATCGATGTCGTATATTTTATTTCCTATTGCTCGTTATTTGACCATTAAAGGCATATGTTCCGTTCCTTATAACATTGATTGGCCTTTAATGCTTATCAGCCATCAACCATCTGCCTCCTTGCCCTCTCTATCTTAACCGATCGACCCAACTTCTCATCAGGCTAAGCTTCTTTCAGTGGTTATCGAGTGCACTACAAAAATTAAAATAAAAAAGTATTCTAATATAAGAGTAAGCACGTTATAAAAATTGAACAACCAGAAATAAAAAAAAAAATTAAGAAGACAAACAATTTGATGATTATCCACCATTATAAATTATTTGAGGATTTGGTAGAAAAAGCCATTACTAAAGAAGACATGTTTAACAAATCTTAAGTTGGGTTTTTTTGGTTTACCTCTTAAAAAATAATATTCGAAGGAAAACAGTCATGTCTATTAGAAATGACTTTTGACCAAGTTTTCTACAAAAGTAATTCTCATTTTGGGAGGTGTGAATCTATTCCTAGGGTTGATATAAATTAATCAATAAAAAATATTAAATTATTTTTATTGAATTATTTAATATTATAGTAAACTAGTTGTTTATTAAAAGATACATTATTTTTTTCATAAAATGAATTTCTATCAATGGATTTACAATATCCTACTAGTAATTTTTTTAGAGATCTCAACATTTTTATTTATTTATAAAAATAATTAATATTTGAAGAAATATTTTTAAACTTAAAATTTATCATTTTTTAGAATTATAATTAAGAATCATTATAGTCAAAAATAAACTTAGGAACATTTATATAAGTTTCCTTAAAATTAAAAAGTAATGTGTCATTTTTACTAAACAATTATGTATCACTACATAAAACTACTTAAGAGTAATATGCCAATAAATAAGCCGACATCATTGAAGTTATGAAGTTTCACTCATAATAAAGTTTTAAGTCATTTAGTCGTTGTGTTCTCTCGTTTATGAGTGTGATTTTTAAATTGCAAGAAAGAACATTAGGTGATTGAATAGTAATTTTAAAATCTTTTTGCAAATTAGTGTTAAGTAATTTTCAGAGACACTTAAGATTATTGGACGTTATGTTTTAATGAAATGAGTAAATGAAAAACGTTTGAATAAAGAAATAGTACACCACAAAGTTTTATACTGGTTCACTCATACTGAGTTACGTTCAGTTCTCCCCTAAAACTCTTAAGGGGTTTCACTAATCGTTTTCAATACTACACAAGTTTTCACTAATCTCACTGAGTATTCTCACAACTCCTGGTTAAAACAAGTATTAGAACCACTCCTAGTTTCCTACTCAACCTGACTAGACTGAGTTTAGCCTCTAAAGGATCTAACTGTAGATAACTATTTAGACGTTCAACTTAACCTCAGCTGAATAACCAAGTATTTCAGTTCTCTCAAAAAATTACAATAAGTCCACAAATAAATTTTCTACTAGGTACAAATGAATGACTCTCAGGTAGAGGATATGTGTTCAAATACATTATAATCTATAACACTTGAAAGTGTTTCTCTTTTGACAAAGATTTCTCTCTCAAAGGATATTAGCGTCAAACAATTTAAGAACACTTTAAGTGTTTCTCTCTTTTCTTATTGCTTATTCTGCTTATGTTATTATGGGTTTTTTCATCAATAACATCTTCTCTTCAAGCTTTCTTCTATATATAGTTTCTCTTGTAAGATGACTGTTGGACCAAGAACTTGACTTCTAAAGAGGTTGTAGCTTTTCGGTGTGAAGTCTAACTTTAGTATACTTTGTAGAGTCCAAAGCTTTTTCTTTTTGCCTTAAGCAGATCTGAACTTGTATGATGTGACAATGCAAATGGCTTTAAGGAAACATTTCCAAAATGTTCTTCACTATAAGAAGAATCGCAGTTACATATGACCAAAATCTATAGGTAACGTCCAAAATCCGTATATAAAGTGGTGTTACATACGGATTACATACAGATTACATACGGAAAAATATCGATATGTAAAAGGGTTGTAGCTAAGTTACATACTGATATATATCTAATTACATACGGAAAAATCCGTATGATGTTACATAAGAAAAAATCTGTATGTAGTTAGTTACATACTGAAAAAATTCGTATGTAGTTACATACGGATACATCTTAATGTTATGGCTTTATAAAAAATATTAAATAATTCCATATTTGCATCAATAACTAAAAGGTTTATATATTTGATAAGAGTCAAACACAACTACTAAATTAACAAAAAACAGTATCAAATTGTCAAATAATAAGAACTTATTATCAGTTGATGCATTACTTGAATTAATCATAATCTACTTAAAAGTGCAAAAGAATAAACATTAGCAATATTTAGCTTGCATTCTATTGTAGCACTAGAATCAATTGTTTCCTTTACCATCTGGGTGTTTATAAAAACATGACAATGAAATCTACCTCGTAGACTTTAATCAAATTTAGCTTGAATGGACATTGTCTATAGGCCATTCGGATACTGAATTTACGAAACAGATATTCGAGCATCTTCTACTTACAACAATAAATAAAGATTACACCGTGGCATCAATCCCAAAACTGACATGAAAATTTTAAGAAAAAGAAAGGGTTAGACTAAACCAACTGGTCCAAATGAATGAGAGAGAACAATTATATCTAACCAAAGGATGCAAGAATTTTAAAAGAAGGATGGATAGTAACCCATAAGCAGTAGCAATGTCACTCCTTTCATGAAATGATACACATGGATTAGGCGATCATGAGGATCCAAATTTTTCTCTTCTGTAAACCACAAGAACATCAACTTATTTATATTATCACATAAATTGAAATGAATAATTGATTGTGCATCGAATTTTTTTAAACAATCTATTAATTAATCGTTATTCATATACCACATAAAATTATTTTAGGCACTAACTTCTACTAGTTCTTAAAAATGAACTTTTAATAATATCATATATAAGGAAAACACGTATACAAATTGAAAGATCTAATTTCAAAACGTTAGAATAAATAAATTATTAATAAATAATACGTAATGTATATAGTGATTATGTTAATTATATATGTTTTCATAGTTTTTTTAAGCTTGGGATTAAGTGATTCAAATAAGCCAAGTATTGTATATTAGGTTTCCAAATCTAATAAAAATGATCTCATTGTGTAAAATTTGTTAAGGTAAAATCCACAGAAGATTGTCTAAGGTCTAATTAAATTTTCTCTCCTACGTATGGGTCACCATATAATTCTTTATACACAAGTTGACTTCATCATATGGATAAAATTTAGCTCATTTTTCATTTCGTAACGTAACAAGTAAATTAGACTTCTAGACATTACCTATTGTTTGAAGGACAATAGCACATCATCTGAATATTGCTTAGAAAATCTTGACAGCAACACCTTGACATCAATTGAACACTTTAAAAAAGGACTTTAAATGACATTAATTAATTTGAGTTGCAACATAACCAATAGTGTAAGGTATACAAAAACTTAAATAGCTTAAGCAAGATGAAATTTAAAACATCCAGGACCACCATTGAGACAAGAGGAGAATGAACTAATTTATAACACCCACGAAATGTTTAAGTTGAACTTGGAACATGTCACCAAATAGTAATTTAAAAAATCAAAGTGATATTTCTACCTGGTATGAATAAAATGGTTATTACTAATCCAAATAGAAATGCAAATTTGACTTGAGAAACTATCATCTCCCCTACATCCATTATAAACTAATAGATATCATAAGCAACTCTCTTAATTCCAAAAACATAAGCAAAAGCATGATTCCAAGCTAGTTTCTAGTCATAAAGGTTGTTTTTGATATCCATTTTAAGCATAAAAATAACAGTTTTTAAACTGTTACCAGCTGCGTTGCAGTAAATACTTTCTTTATCAACTTCCTGTCATGATAAAATTTTACCTTCTCTTTGTAATTTTTGGATGAATCATATGCATGCAACCGCATTTCTTCAAGTTCCAGCATCTGTCTTCTACGTTTGTTCTGAGTTTCATGGGGATCAAAATTGAAAAATTTAAGAGCCCACAAAGCTTTATGCTTGATAACAGTTGAAAAACTGTTATTTTTATACTTAAAATTGACTTTAATTACACCCTTTATGACCTAGAAATTAACTTGAACTCATGATTTTGTTGAATTGTTGGAAATAACAAAGTTGGGCAGGTTTTATGCTTGATTTCCTTGTTTTTGCAGGTTTAAAGATGAATTTGATGAAAGAAGTGAAGTAGGAAAGAGATGGAGACAGAAAAGGACACAAAAAGTGCAAAAGAAGAGACTCAGCAAGTACCGCTCAATGCCATTTACCGCTGAGCGACACTTTTCAGTACCAGTTGGCACCGCTAAGGGGAAAACTGGCGCTGAGGGGAAGAATTGACATGCGCTACTACCATTGAGCGACACTTTTATGGGCTTGGGCCTAATTTTCTGTATTTTTTAGAATAGTATATAAGCTTTAGGACGTCCTAGGGTTTGTATCTTTGGCTTGAACAAAGGAAAAACGCACTCTTTCACCCCTTGGAAGAGGATTTTGGATGCTAAGGCTCCTTTCTCAACTTTCTAGGGTTCTATCCTTAACTTTTCCATAGTATTTCATCTAGTTTCACCATGAATATGGTGAACTAAACTTATTTTGTTGTTGGGGAATCAATGTAAATCCTTAGAAACTCTCTTGTATGGAATTTGTTCTTCAAAATCATCTTTATGATACATGCTTTCTTTCATTAATAGTTAGGGTTTTTCCTCTTTGCTCAAAGCATGCATTGTTTAACTCATTCGATGTCATGATTATTCACTACAAAAAGAAGGGCATTACCGAAGGCTAGAAGCCCTCAGAAACAACCAAAAACTGTCGGTACAAGGTAATTACAGACGGCTTATCGACGACCAAAGAGCCCTCGGTAAATCAGTTGTCGCTAAGATTTACCGAGGGCAGAAGCCTTCGGTAATTACCTAACGTGGGTAATTACCGAAGTGCATAAGCCTTCGGTAAGTTCGAGGCAGATCCAAGGCACAATTGTATTTCTTATGAAACCCTACAAACCTGTATAAATTGTTCACAACACAAACAAACCTGCATAACATTTTCCAACAACATACAGACCTGCATAATGTGCATCTCAATGATGCAATCATTGATCAGAATGACAATATAACATTTGAATCCTCCAATCATCCGTAGAACATGTATTTATAAATAAAACATTATACAATGTAACATAATGATGTTTTAAAATCCAAATCATCCAATTGATCTAACATCCAAATGATATATTTAAACTCCAAATGTTCTAATATCCAAATGTTTCTATAACAACTAAAAACAAAATAAAACTAATAATGTACATAGTTATCATCAGAATGATCTTCATCATCCTGCTCCTCTGTAGATGGCTGGACTGGTGTGGGCTGGACTGATGTCGGGTGGACTGACGAGGGTTGGACTGATGTGGGCTGTTGAGGGACAGCGGGTGACGAGGAGGGTCGTGGCTGGGTCGGAGGGATATTGAATTGATCCTGTGAAGTCTCAGGCAACACTCTCATGATTAGGTAGGAGAAGGAAGAGGGTCTGCTGTAGGGGTAGGAGAAGGGTGTGTTGTAGGGGTAGGATAAGGGTGTATTGCAGAGGTAGGAGTAGGGTCTACTACAGGAGTGGTAGGTAGTTTAGCAGGCACCTTAAGTACATACTTTGGTGCCTGCCGTTGCCTCTTTTTAGGCCTTGCTACCCCCTTTCCTTTATCAGGACATTCTGAACCTTGTCTTGTCATTACTGCATTGAAATGGTTACAAATAAAGCGAAACAATAGAAATGAATAAGGAATGATCAATACAAATTAAAGTGAATGTAAAATAATTGCATACACAGTCTTAAAAGATGGTATTTTAGATAACTCTATTGAAATGATAGTTCAATTTGCTACAATAGATGTCCAACATTCAATCGTCGTCATCATGATCTTCATCTTCATCTTCTTCTTCCAGATCATCGTCATCATCATCATCATCTTCTTCTTCGTCTTCTTCTTCATCATCATCATCATCATCATCTTCTTCTTGTTCTTCTTGTTCTTCTTCTTCTTGTTGTTCTTCTTCTTCTTCATCACCTTGTATTGCTGCTTCTAATTCATCTCCATCACCATCAGGGTCGACCAATGCGATTATACGTTCAACTTCAATAATTTCTTATGGTTGTGACATTTGGTCAAGCTGGTAGGCAACATCTTCCTCAACCTCATTTGAGTCAATGCGACCTCTCTAGGCTTGGTTTGTATTGCTACGACCCAACCATGCTTGTCAATATTGCGGAATGGTGGATATGGCACATAATAAACCTGTCTAGCATTAGTTGGTAGAATGAAAGGATCAAATGGTCCATATCTTAATCTCTGGTTGAGTTCGACAATATTAAAGCGTGGATCCACTCTAGTATCAACTCTAGAAGGATCAAACCATTCACAATAAAAAAGTACTACTCTGTTTGGAGAAGTAGTGGTAGCTCATATATTTTATGAATGATGCCGAAGAAATCACCATAGGAACCTTTTGTAAGGCCCTTGACGTACACACCATAATTTGTTGTTTTCTTTCCTTTAGACCACTCATGTGTATGGAATTTGTAACCATTGGTGAAGTAAGTGTGCCATTCTTTCACACTTCTCATTGGCCAATTGGATAGATGTCTTAACTCTTGAACCGTGGGAGTTAATGCTTGATTAAAAACCTACAAAGATAATAATAAAATTTTAAAAGCAAGAGTCAAATTAACCATGCTTTAAACATAGTAATAAGTAAGGACCTGATTTCCGAACCAATGGGGAAACTCTGAGTGTATTCTAGCAAAAGCATTTCCTTCTGCGACTTGCTTAGCCACAAGAAATGAGCTGGTACAAATGATATGTATTAGTGTATAACAATTGTACCATTGCAAAGATAAGAGATGGATGATGACATACTCAAGGTACGGCTTAACTTCACTGCAATTGATTAAGACATGGACATGAGCAGAGTTGAATTCAGCATCGTTAACCAATGAGTGAATTCTTTCCCTGCGTGACGGCCTGATTGTCGAAAAACTGATAATGCACCTTGATGTGGTTGAACTTGCCATTGCATTTCTTTTCTGACATGAGTGGGGTACAACATGAAGTTTTTGAAATAATGTGAACAAAAATACATTGTCTCTCTGTGAAAGTAAGCTGCACAAATTGAGCCTTCTACTCTAGCTTTATTTTTTACTAAACGTTTGGATTCTCCCATAAACCTTTCAAATGGATACATCCACCTGTATTGCACAGGTCCCCCAAGCCAAGCTTCATATGCAAGATGAATCGGAATATGCTCCATTGAATCAAAGAATGCAGGAGGGAATATTCTTTCTAATTTGCAGAGAATAAATGGGATATTTTCTTCCATCTTTCTAAGGGAATTTTCCTTTAGTGTCGTTGAGCACAAATCTTTAAAGAAGTTACTGATTTCTATCAGTGGATTTAACACATGCATTGGCAAACAACTGAACGCAAGAGTGATGAAAGTCTCCATGAATACATGATAATCATGACTCTTTAACCCTTGAATAGTACCATTCTGAATATTGGCACATCTGGACAAGTTAGAAGCATATCCATCTGGCATTCTAAGCTCCTTGATCTATCCACACGCTATTCTTGCCTCGTCTTTTCACATGGTGTAATTTGCTTTTGGTTTAAATAATCGGCCGTTACCTTGCGCCTTCAACTCTAAGTCTTTTCGTCCATAATACAAAGGTAAATATTTTCTTGATTTGTCATTATCTTTTGTCTTACCAATAACATTCATAACTGTGTTGAAGACATTGTTAAAGAAATTTTTTTCTGTGTGCATGACATCTAGGTTGTGTCTTAGCAAGTTGTCTTTCCAATAGGGAAGATCCCAGAATATGCTTCTTTTAGTCCAATTATGCCATTCTCCAAACCCTTCTATCCTATTCTGACCAGATTCAGTGACTTTTGGATAGTCTTTCACTATTCTCCAAACATGTGATCCAGTCAACTTCGGCGGGGGCATATCCGTTTCAACTTGCCCTTTGCGAAATGCCTTTTTGTTTCTTCTAAAGGGGTGATCAATGGGCAAGAACCGTCGATGGTAGTCAAACCAACTACTTTTCCGACCATAACTTAATTGGAATGACTTTGTATGTTCCATGCAATGTGGACAAGCTAATCGACCATGCGTACTCCAACCAGATAACATGCCATACGCTGGGAAGTCATTAATAGTCCACATCAAGGCTGCCCTCATAAGGAAATTTTGCTTCCTTGAAACATCATACGTCCAAACACCATTCCATAGCTTCTTCAAATCATCAATCAAAGGCTCCAAATAAACATCAATCGATGATTTGGGGTTATTAAAGGCTTTGTCATACCATCTCAGGTGGTAGATTGTATGGGGTAACTATCACGGGCCAGCATGAATATGGTGATGCAAACGCCTGAATGTACGGGGTAAACACATCACAACATAGACCAAGTCTGACGTTACGCGGTTCACTAGCAAAGGATGGATGTTTACGATTGAAGTGCTTCCAAGCTTCACCATCAGAAGGATGACGCAAAAATCCTTTAGTTTTGTTACTATCATGCCATGTCATGTGTTCTGATGTTTGCATTGAAGTAAACATTCTTTGTAATCTTGGAATTATAGGCAGGTAGAACATGGACTTTAAGGGCATTAGTTTTTTTTGCCGCCGTCCAGCATGCATCGTATAATATCGAGGTGAGCCACAAAACTTGTATTCAACCAACAATGCATCATTGTTGCCACTATCATTGTCATAGGATAACATACATCCATTTACACAACAATCAATCTTCTTGACTTCCAATCCCAACTTTGAAACAGATTTTTTGGCTTGGTAATAATTCTTCGGCATAAAATTGTTTGGTGGTGTCAAATCTAACATCAATTTTGTATAGAAGTCCACTGCTTGAATGGGAACATTCCAATTAGATTTGCCAACCATGAGTCTAATGCATACTGACAATTTTGACTCAGATGAACCTTCAAATACAGGTAGATTTGCCTTTGTCAGTAAATTGTAAAACATCTGAGTGGTTTCATTTGGAGACTCTTCATCATGACTATCGTTTGCTTCTTGTTCAGCATGGCGACGAAGAGCATTGTCGACCATCTCTTGCATATAGGCAAATTGATCTATCTCAGATGTATGTACAATAGTATTCGAACCTGATGCAAGCCGCCCTTCAGCTGCAGTGGAGGTCAAAGGAATTTGTTCACCATGAAATGTCCATACTGTGTAATTAGGCATGAACCCTTTTTGGTAAAGGTGAAGTTTGACGACTTCATCTTTCAAAATCCTTGTACATTCGCACTTGATGCATGGACATCGAATCCCTCCATCAAGAGCATAATATTGATATCGTCGGCACAAACTCTTCAACTCCAATGACAAAAGATTCCTTCAAACCTCTCCTTCCACTATAACAATGGTCGTACATCCGTCCACGATGGTTGGGAAAATGAGCCATGTTCTGTGACAAGCCAAACAAATAAAAACTTAGCCAAAACAGCAACACTCCATGTGACATAAGTAATAAACCTATTACTACTCAAGTCGAACATGGAAGGCAATTTGAACACTATTGTCATAGGCATTCAATAAGGGCATGCAAAGAGAAGTCCTTAGTATTGAAATGCCTTTGACATCCTAAGTGGTTGTGTATTAAATTTGGGGGAGTCAATTTTTTGACATTACTAAAGTTCTCTTTTATAGAGTACTTCCACATATTTTGTATAATGTAAGTGTTTAAGGTACTTTTACCCTTCTCATTCCATTGAGAATGTGTGTAGTACCTGATGACAAATTTATGAACACCGAAAAATGGCGCCACAAACTTGTTTAACCCTCGGCAAGTGTGACCGAATCGTATCAAGTAATAAACTCGGTAAGACCAAGTATCGTTCTCCCAAAGGACTCACGACCTAGTTAGTTATATGATTTGTTGATTATTTAAGACTTGTGAACAATTGATTGTAGGTTTTAAATGCAAAAGACAATAATTAAACATGTATGCATGAATTTGATCAATGGAAAAGAGGAAATCAAACACTTTAATGTATTAGATGGATGAGTATGTTGTTGGGGTAATCAATTTCATCTTATCCACTCTCATATACTTTAGGAATTCATCATTCTTTTCATCAATGTTAATGCCACTCTCTAAATCACCTTGCAAGAAGGCCTATCCTTAATTACCAGTTCATACAATTCCTAGCATCCCTAATAATTAATTCTGAAGTGCAGAAGCTTAACGACAACCAACCCTCATATTCCTATGTCTAGGCAATATGCTATTGGGAGAAATTCCCCGGATCTAGATTTCCCCGTACGTTCCCATACCGACAAAATCAATAATCATGGCATTGAATGAGTTAAACAATGCAAGCTTTAAGCAAGGAGGAAAAACCCTAACTAATGATGAAAGAAAGCATGCATCTTAAAATAAGATGTTAAAACATAAATTCCATATATGAGAGTTTCACAAGACTACATTGATTCCCCAACAACAATACAAGGTTTAGTTCACCATATTCATGGTGAAACTAGATGAACAATAATGAAAGAATGAAAGATAGAACCCTAGAAAGATGAGAAGGTAGCCTTAGCATCAAAGATCTTCCTCAAAGGGGTGGAAAAGTGTGTGTTTGCTTCGTCTCCAGCCAAAGATACAAACCCTAGGACGTCCTAAAGCTTATATACTATTCTAAAAAATACAGAAAATTAGGCCCAAGCCCATAAAAGTAACAGAAAACCGGTCCAAGCCCATTTAGAATGGCGCTCGACGGTATTTTACCGCTGAGCGGTACTAGCGCATGATCCATTTTGCCCCCCAACTGCTGTTTTGCCCCTCAGCGGTGATTTCGACACCTGAAAACTGCCGCTCAGCGCCAAATTACCGCTCAGCGCCACTCGGTCACACTTTTTCTGCATTCTGGTTGACTTTTCAGCATTCTGGTTGACTGGTTGACTTTTCTGGTTTCTGGTTGACTTTTCAGTATTCCAATCATTCGGTACTTCAATTCTTCTTTCAAATCATTCAATTAGCCTACAAAATCAAGGGAATCTTGCACAAAACCATTAAATTCACCTTTAACTCTCTTATTCACAAAACTAAAGCAAAAATATGAGTTTAAGCTAGTTTCTAAGTGTTAAAGGTTGCTTTTAGTATCAATTTTAAGCATGAAAATAATAGTTTTTCAACTGTTATCAGTACCATAAAACTTTAAATGACTACTTAACTTAATCAAGTTGTAGCCTAATAAATGAACATACAATATACAGGAACATACAATACATACATCAACATACAACATATACATGAACATTCAGTCATGGTCTAAATGCAGGTTTGATAACAAATTTCTGCAAGGAAATAAAATTACAAAACAGTAGCTCTACATCAATAGTTTCAATAGCTTGCTTAATCTGACACTTTGCTAATCATTTCAACAGTTTAGGATAACAACATTACACATTCTTAGGTTAGTTTAGGTGAATTTCGAAATTGTGACCTACTTAGTACACTTTTTAGGTTCTAGGGTGTCATATTTTGAGTTCTACGTTGTTTTTGTAGTGCGAGTTTGTAGTTAGCCTTTTTTGATCATTCTAAACATCTTAGGACAGTTTCTTTGTAGTTTCTTAGGCTAGTTCAGTGTTTTTGCCCATAACAAAGTCAGATTTCGAAGTCTAGCATTTCTATATTGTGTGACAGTTTGAGCAAGTCTAAAATGATGTATAAAAGTTGCTGAGGAAACTTGCATCTAATGAGGGAGTGAGGCCATTCACATCATAGAATTGTTCATGCTGTTGATATGACTGGAAGGGAGATTGAACGTGCTCTACTGAAGGCAATTATCAACAATCCTAATATTTTTGTGTTTGAACACCATTTTGCTATTGATCTTCTTACTTGTCAGGTTTGTTATTTCTGAGATTATATTACTTTTCCTTATATTAAATGTTTTGTATCATTCACAGTGTTGCTAGTGGACAGATGTGCTTGCATTTTGAAAATTTAAAGTTTGAGGGCTTTTGTTCTTTTGAAATTTTCACACCCAAAATTGATATTTAGAGCAATTTGAATGTTTTGATCTCTTCACTGACCAAAGCATTAAACTCCAAACTGCAGGATGGATCTGACATAAATTGTCTTGGTGTTGACACACTTAATACTAAAACCCTAGAGGTGGGAACATTAATTATCTGTTAACCAATGAGAAGAAAATAGCTGCCATCAATGAATATGTTTTCTGAAATTTCAATTTTTTAGCTTCTAGGTGGTCAAATTTCTTTCAAAGGTGACCTTACTTGCATCTGGTGGAGCTGGGCATATTTATCCCAAAACTACAAATCCCCTGGTAGTCTTCTCTTTTAAGGAATTGAACTATCTCTTCTATTTTACTATTTACTGATTGGTTCATTTTCTATTTTAAGTATTTAAGAAAACAATCATGGTGAAAATTTAACTATTTAACGTGACTTCATAATGTTGTTTTATTCTAATAGCTAAACCAGTTACACATTGTCTCATTGCCTTATATGATTCATAAATGGCTACAAATGCACTGCAAGTACATAAAAGAATCAAACCTTAGCTGGAAATCAAATTCTGCACTATAGAAAGTCTCTAGTTTGGTGGTTTGATACTAAAAAGCATATGGAAATAATTAAACACACAACTTAATGTTCAAGCAACTTTGTTTGATGAATTTAGTTGTCTTTAAACTCTAAAATGAGTTATAAACAGCCTACCAACATATCCATGAATACCTTTTTAAGACACTAAACACATTCACATTTTAATTTAAAAGATATAAAAAGATGCAGAGTGGAACAAAAACCTGAGATGCTTCAAGTTTTATGAGTGGCTCTCCTTTGCGTGAATCCATCACCAGAAACAAAGCCATGGTTGTGAATCCAAAAGCACTAGTTCACTGTTCAAGTTTTTCCACATCATGTGAACCTTTAATAATAGAATCAACATCTTCTTCTTCTTCTTAGCCACCAATTTCATTACTAGATTTGTTAATTTTTTTTTTCAACTCACAATTTATTTGTATAGATTAGTATTATATGGATTTAGATCCTTATCTTTAGGAGATATGATCTTGTTAGAAAGAGAAAGGCACAAACATAATTGGTGGATTCTGCAACAACAATAGTTATTGTTTAATAAAAATTAGGTTTAATCCTTTTCGACATCCCTATTTATGTACGAATGTCTCAATTGGGTCCTCGTTTTTTAAAGTGTATCAAAATGGTCCCTAATTTTGAAAATTGATATCAATTGAGTCCTTTCCGTTAAGTTGGCTGGACGGCGTTAAAAAAATTGATGAGTGGATGCTGAGATGACGAACGAACGCTCGTCCACCAGAGAACGAACGTTCGTCGACCTCTTACTGCTGGACGACCGTTCGTTCCACACTAGACGACCGTTCGTTCGCTAAACAAATATTTCTTTTAAACAAGTGAAGAGAACTTTCGTGCCTTGTAGTGGATACAACTCCATAAACAAGTGGCAGTCTCTTCCTTTCTTTCTCTCTCTCTCTAAGGTCTTCATAAAAATCTCCATTTTCAACAAAAGAAGGAATAACATTACGGCAACAAGAATGATTACTGCCAACACTTCCCAACACATGAAAATTACACCTATGAAAGTGTAAATTATGGAGACCTAAAAATAGAAGAACCAAACCATAAATAAAACAAAACGATAATTGATGATAGGGGTGAGGGGGTAAGGAAGGGTGCTGATGGTGGTTTTGGACCCAATCCAAACCATCATTGCATATCTTGGGATGGCCTAGCCCATCATCATTTTCCAAACACTAAACTGAAAGCCCCCATTATTGTTCCTTTCCTCTTCTCTCCCATTATAACCACTTTTATTCCCACTCTACCCTCCCCAAACACATTTTTCCTTCTTTTCTTCTGTATTAAACTAGATTAGTTTCTTACCATATTGCTTTGTTTTGTTTCTGTTCAATTGGACATAGAGTTAAAGAGTGATATCTAAACATACTTGTATGTAATCTAGATTAAATATTTATGTACCAATCATGTGAAAGTATAGTTGGTGGCAAATGTGAATCCTGACCAACATTTGAGTGATGAAAGAAGAAAGAACGTACCCTTAAAAAAATAGAAAAGCAAAATGGAAGGTACAACATCATGATTGTTCAGACCATATAGAAGCGAAACATAAACTCTTTTAGGCTACTAACCGGCTGCCTTCCATGTTTACACATGCATGATTGTTGTGTCAAAGAGAAGAGGGCATATCCCCCCTCTCTCTCTCTTTTCTTTTTTAATTTATTTTATTTATGTTTTTTTTCATCCTTTATGTCTGTCTGTGACTCTCTGCTCTTCCCTTTGTTCAGTTTTTTTCCTCTATAAATTAACACCCTTTGTTCCCTTTCTCCCTCACTTCCTCATCCCTAAACTCACCCTTCCAATTAAAGGAACTGAACTATTGTACAAAGGCCTTACCACAACTAAAATTGCTAACTTAGGTCCTAAACCAATTAAGGCACGTTGGAAATAACTCAATTAGCAAAAAATCATTGGTTCTTAGCAACTAAGAAACTGAAATTGGTCCTTACAGCAACTGAAACATTGGTCTGAACAATCTGACCACCAAGCATTTGGATTAGGAACCTTATAGCAAGACATGTATACTTTAAACACTTCACAACAACAGCATAATAACTAGGCACTGGATTAAAGCATAATAATAAGGGAACTACTGAAAGTTTCTCTTATACCAAAACAAATCACCAAAACTTATTTCAAGCTCGAAACAAAATCAAGAGGAATCAAAACTAACTGGCCAGCAATACCAGAACAAGTTCTACTACACAGAATGCCATATAGGAATTCAACAGAAAACGTGCAACGTACTAACCTACTTGGTCTTCCCATTGTGCTCACAGTCTCAACCCAAAATCCCAGTATAAGCCAAACAATTCACATTATCACATGATGCATATAAGGTGCCAAAGCAGAAATATCGACAGTGTAAACAAGTTCACGCATATTGGTAAGAACACGGCAACACCCAATTAGATGGACACATTGCACACAAGTAGGGAAGAACAAGGCAATCAATTTATTCAAGTAGCATTCTAAAACAGAGAACTTACCTCGCACTCCATAACACCCAATTCAATGGAAGCCAAGCCACACCGCGAGCTCTCAACCCAACAGCCAACCTTGGGCTTCACCGCAAGGACCTCCTGACGCTAATCACCATGAATCACCACCCCGCCCGCAAGACCCACAGCGACATGACGAACCCTACGCACACAATGCCACCGGACAGAATGGACAGGGAGAGGGATAGGGAGAGAATGAACGAAAGCAAGCGAAAGGGAACACAGACAGAGCGAATGGGAAGGTCGATGTGAATCTATGGCCAAAATTGTAGCTCTTACCGGTAGAGGGGAGGGAGGGCTTTGTTTGACGAAATTGGGGACGACCTGCACGAATACACCCAATCACTGATTTTAATTGCTCGACGCTCTTACTGAAGGTTTCAGAACCCTCACAAGTCTTAATTCATCAATAAATCACATAACTGTCTAGGCCGTGAGTCCTTTGGGAGAACGATACTTGGTCTTACCAGGTTTATTACTTGATACGATTCGGTTACACTTGACCGAGGGTTAACAAGTTTTTGACTCCGTTTTCGGGGATCGAAAATTTGTTCATCATGTTTTTGGCGCCATTGCCGGGGACTCGTGGTTTAACTAGTTTATTTGTGTGACTTTTGATTATTTTTGACTTGTTGTGAATTCGTTTTTTTTTATGTTTTTATTTTCTGCTTTTATTTTTCGGTTATTATTTTATTTTATTTTATTTTCTGTTTTTATTTACTGTTTTCTGTTTTTATCTTCTGTTTTTATTTTCTATCTTCTTATCTTTTCAATTATATCTTTTGATTATTTCTTCTCTTTTCTATCTTTTTGTGCTAACAAAATTTTTCTCGGGTTTTGTTTCCTTGTGTATGCAGGGTAATATTCGGACTAGAAGCAAAAAGATTTCTGAACCTCTTCTTGAAGGCTTGGACGAAAGTAGAAGGAGGAGAAGAATTTGAACTTCAAGAGAATTATTTCCTTCTCCTGAGACACTCTTACAACCTTCACAACAAATGTCTTACCATAGCATTAAAAATATGGCAGAGGAGAATAATGGTAGACGGATTCTTGCAGATTACACCATTGTGGTTGGCCCTCAACATTTTAACAGTATAGCAAGGCCGAGGGTCAATGCTGCAAACATGGAGGTGAAACCGGCGTTGATACAGTTGGTGAAAAGCAATCCGTTTAATGGGCTATCACATGAGAGCCCGTATGAACATCTCACCACCTTTAATGAAATATGTAACACCGTTAAAATAAATGGAGTGCCAGATGAAGCAATCAAGCTTAGCTTGTTTCCTTTCTCATTGGGAGGCAATGGTAAGTTATGGTTAAATTCTTTTCCAGAAGGTAGTTTTACAAAATGGGAAGCTGTGGTTGCAAAGTTTTTGAATAAGTACTTCCCACAATCTAAAGTCAACAAAGGAAAGCAAAAGATCTCTTCTTTCAGACAAGGCATGGAGGAGACATTAGGTCAAGCATGGGACATGTACAAAAGCTTTTTGAGAAAGACTCCCATGCACGGTTTTGATGAAGCAGCAGTAGTTCTACTTTTCCTTGGAGGTCTTGGTTCACAAACCAAGTTGATGTTAGATGCCTCAGCTGGAGGTAATATTAAATGTAAGACTCCAGAGGAAGCAACGAAATTGATAGAGAACATGGCTGCTAATGACAATGAAATGCATAGTGAAAGAGGAGCCTCTATTCAACCGAAAGGGGTTCTACAATTGCAGTCAAATGATGCCTTGCTTGCTCAGAATAATATTATAACTCAACAGTTGGAGAATCTAACAAAGACACTTGCTCAATTGCCGAAGGAATTAAAAACTGTTGCTCAAGTTCAACAACAGATGTGTGAACTATGTGCTGCTGACCATATCAATGGTCAATGTGCTTTTCCAGTAGAGACCCTAGAAGATGTAAATTTAATGAACAATCAATTTCCATACCGCCAAGGTAATTTCAATCAAGGGTGGAAATCTCACCCAAGCATGGGTCAAGGTCAGGGACAATCTGGAAAAGTTGGGCAATCAAGACAATTTAATAGGCCACAACAACAACCGTCATTATGACAACAAATGTCTACACTCACTGAAAAACATACAAAGTTGGAAGAAACTCTTAACCAGTTTATGCAGGTAACCATCTCCAATCATAACAACACTCAAGCAACCCTAATAAGTTTGGAGATGCAAATCGGACAGTTAACTAAGAAGCTGGAAGAAAGGCCTAATCAGAGTTTTGGGGCTAATACTGAGGTTAACCCTAAAGAAGAGTGTAGAGTTTTACTGAGTGTGGATGTTGAAAGAGTTGAGTTAGAGAGAAAAAAAGAGAGAGTAGAGAGAAAAGAAGAGAGAGTAGACGAAAAAGAAGAGAAAAAAAAAGAGAGTTGAGAGAAAAGAAGATATAATACGTGAGGATGAGAGAAAAGAGAAAGCCAAGAAGAGGGGAGAGAAAAAGATAGAGAAAAGTGATAAAATTCTTCCTTACCCTAAGGGGAGTGAAAAGATTGAAAAAGAGAGACAATATGGACGTTTTAAAGATATCTTCAGGCAATTGGAGATTTCAACACCTGTGAATGAAGCATTGCAGCAAATTCCAGCTTATGCAACGCACATGAAGCAAGTCTCCATAAGAAGAAATTTCTAGATGAAAAGGGAGATTTCAGTGTGATAACAGTTGAAAAACTGTTATTTTCATGCTTAAAATTGATACTAAAAGCAACCTTTAACACTTAGAAACTAGCTTGAAATCATGCTTTTGGTCATATTTTTAGAAATAAGAGAGCTGGACAGGTTTATGCTTGATTTCAGTGTTTGTTGCAGGATTTAAGGTGAATTTGGTGAAAGAAGTGAAGAAGGATAGAGATGGAATCAGAAAAGACATCAAAAAAAGTGCTAAAGGAGAAGCCGCAACTACCGCTCAGCGGCAGTTTACCGCTGAGCGACACTCAGGAACCCACGTTGGCTTTGGTGAGAGGTGAAAAGGCCGCTGAGGGGAGGAAAACAACTCACGCACTTACCGTTGAGCGGTAGTTTACCGCTGAGCGACACTATTTTGGGCTTAGGTGATAACAGTTGAAAAACTATTATTTTCATGCTTAAAATTGATACTAAAAGCAACCTTTATACTTAGAAACTAGCTTAAAATCATGCTTTTATTCATATTTTCATAAATAAGAGAGCTGGACAAGTTTATGCTTGATTTTAGTGTTTTTGTGCAGGTTTTAAGGTGAATTTGGTGAAAGAAGTGAAGAAGGAGAGAGATGGAATCAGAAAAGACTTCAAAAAGTGCAAAAGGAGGAGTCGACTCTGCCGCTCAACGGCAGTTTACCGCTGAGCGGCACTCAGGAAGGCACGGGGGATCAGTTGAGGGGCAAAATGGCCGCTGAAGGGAAGAACCGAGCTCGCGCACTTACCGCTGAGCGGTACTTTACCGCTGAGCGGCACTTTTATGGGCTTGGGCCTAATTTTTTTGTAATTTACGAATAGTATATAAGCTTTAGGGTTTCCTAGGGTTTGTATCTTTGGCTGTGATGAAGCAAATACTCTCTCTTCCACCCCTTTGAAGGAGGATCTAGGATGCTCAGGCTACCTCTTCACCTTTTTAGGGTTTTATCTTTCCTTATTTCATTATTGTTCATCTAGTTTCACCATGAATATGGTGAACTAAACCTTGTGTTGTTGTTGGGGGAATCAATGTAGTCTTATGAAACTCTCATATATGGAATTTGTTTTTACATCTTATATTTAAGACCTATGCTTTCTTTCATCATTAGTTAGGGTTTTTCTTCTTTGCTCAATGCTTGCTTTGTTTAACTCATTCACTGCATGATTATTGATTTTGTCGATACGGAAACGTACGGGGAAGTCTAGATCTGGGGAATTTCTCCCAATAGTATATTGATTGTCGTTAAGCTCCTGCGCTGAATAAACTAATTATTAGGGATGTTAGGAATCGTATGAACTCGTAATTAGGGAGAAGCCTTCTTGAAAGGTAATTTAGAGAGTGGCATTAACAATGATGAATTGAATGTTGAATTCCTAAAATATATGAGAGTGGATAAGATGAAATTGATAAACCCCAACAACATACTCATCCATATATTCCATTGAAAGTATTTGTATTTTGTTTTAGCCATTGATCACCCTCATGCATACATGTTTATTTTCGTCTTTTGCATATAAAATCCAATTATTTCGTTATTAAGTCTTAGCTAATCAACGAATCACATAACTAAACTAGGCCGTGAGTCCTTTGGGAGAACGATACTTGGTCTTACAGAGTTTATTACTTGAAACGATTCGGTCATACTTGCCGATTGTAAAACAAGTTTGTGACGTCGTATTTCGGTGATTCATAAATTTGTCCATCATTAGGCCCACTTTTATGTAATTTTACGAATAATATATAAGCTTTAGGTGTTCCTAGGGTTTGTATCTTTGGCTGGGACGAAGCAAACACTCTCTTTTCCACCCCTTGAAGGAAAATCTTGGATGCTCAAGCTACCTCTTCACCTTTCTAGGGTTTTATCTTTCAGTCTTTCATTATTGTTCATCTAGTTTCACCATGAATATGGTGAACTAAACCTTGTATTGTTGTTGGGGAATCAATGTAGTCTTGTGAAACTCTCATATATGGAATTTGTTTTAACATCTTACTTTAAGACTTATGATTTCTTTCATCATTAGTTAGGGTTTTTCCTCTTTGCTTAATGCTTGCTTTGTTTAACTCATTCATTGCCATGATTATTGATTTTGTCGATATGGGAACGTACGGGGAAATCTAGATCCGAGGAATTTCTCCCAATAGCATATTGGTTGCCTTTAAGCTCCTGCACTTCAGAATTAATTACTAGGAACGCTAGGAATTGTATGAACTCGTAATTAAGGATAGGCCTTTTTGCAAGGTGATTCAGAGAGTGGCATTAGCAATTGATGAAAAGATTGATGAATTCCTAAAGTATATGAGAGTGGATAAGATGAAATTGATAACCCCAACAACATACTCATCCATTTATTTCATTATGTGTTTGTTTTACTCTTTTTGCCATTGATCAAATTCATGCATACATGTTTAATTACTGTCTTTTGCATTTAAACCTACAATCAATTGTTTACAAGTCTTAAATAATCAACAAATCATATAACTAACTAGGCCGTGAGTCCTTTGGGAAAACGATACTTGGTCTTACCTAGTTTTATTACTTGATACGATTCGGTCACACTTGCCGAGGGTTAAACAAGTTTGTGGCGTCGTTTTTCGGTCTTCACAAATTTGTCATCAAGTTTTTGGCGCCGTTGCCGGGGACTCGTGGTTTAACTAGTTTATTTGTTTGATTACTGATTATTTTTGACTTGTTTTTGAATTTTGAATTTTAAATTTTGAATTTTTTGTTTTTTGTTTTTATTTTATTTTATTTTTCTGTTTTTATTTTATTTTATTTTATTTTTCTGTTTTTATTTTTTCTGTTTTTATTTCTTATCTTCTTATCTTTTCAATTATATCCTTTGATCTATCTTCTCTATCTTTTTGTGCTAACAAATATTTTCTAGAGTTTTGTGCCTAATGTTTGCAGGACGCAATTCGGACAATAATTTAACTATATGGGCACTCAATTCTACTAAGGGAATTTCAACCATTGGTGGGAACCTCACTCAAGCATGAATCAAAGTCAATTTTGGCAAGCTGTCGAACAATTTAAGAATCAACCACCACAACAATGACAGCAAAAACCCTCTCTATCGGGAAGAAGGATAACGTTGGAGGAGGCAGTTCAACAGTACATACAGATACCTAATTGTCGTCACAAAAGCACTCAAGCTGTCGAAGAGTTTGATAGGACATCACCACAACAATGGCCGCCACCACAACAATGGCAGCAAGAACCCTCTCTATCAGAAAGTTTGGATGACACCCTTCAACGATTTTTGAAAAATTTCGACTCTATTCAGAAAAGCATTGAAGCATCATGTAAAAGGATGGAGATGCACCTTCGTTACATTAGTCAGAGATTGAACATTAAGGTTAATACTGAAGTTAACCCTAAGGAGGAAGGCCAAGCCATTGTCACTGAAAGTGACAAGACTTTTGACGAGAACAAAATAGGGAGAGATGAGGAAAAGATAGAGAGAAAAGAAAAAGAAGCGTTGAGTGAGAAAGATAAAGATGAAGAAAAAGAAAAAGAAGTGGTTGAGAGAAAAGAGAGAAAGAAAATTTGTGTGAAAATAAAGAAGTTGAAAAGAAAAAGAAAAGGGAAGAAAAAAATAAGAGAAAAGAAAAAGAGAAAATTTAGGGAGAGGAAAAGGAAGAAAAAGAAGATGAGAGGAAAGAACAAGAAATCATATGAAAAACCCCATCCTCATCTAAAGAAGAATCATAGGAAGGAAAAGAAATTTAAGTGCTTTATGGAAATCTTCAAGAAATTGGAGATTAAAGTTCCTCTGATTGAGACACCGCAACAGGTTCCTGGTTTTATCAAATTCCTGAAGAAGTTCAGTAGAAAGAAGAAAAAGAAGAAAGAACTTGAGTTTTATTGGGTCAAGCTAGTGACGTTAAAAGAGCGCTTGTTGGGAGGCAACCCAGTGATTTAAGAACTCTTTAATTTTTGGTTTGGTGATGTAATTTTGAACTTTTGGGTATTTTTGTTTTTGTTATAAATTTGTTACAGGGTTTACATCTACTGATGGATGTTAGGCGGAACAGTATCTACTGAAGGATACTATGTTTGTATACACCTACTGATGGGTGTTGAAAGATTTGCATCTACTGAAGGGTGTTGGAGGATTTTGGGTCAGGCTCGTGACGTTAAACAAGCGCTACTTGGGAGGCAACCCAGTTGATTGCTTTTATCTATATTGTTTGTTTTGATTCTGCTTTAGTTGCATGATAGGGTTGTGCATGATGTGGAATCTGAAAATGTTATTGCAGGGAGTAAGTGAGAGGCATGTTTAGGACGCATTTAGGTTAAGCTAAGGAGAAGGAGAGCACTTCCCGTAAGTGTCGTTGAGCGGCAAACTACTGCTGAGCGGTAGTGTCGCAGACTGGGCTTAGGTTGCCCCTTAGCGGAACCCGAGCCTAATAGGGTATTTTTATACCGTAAGCTGCGCCTTAGTTTCTCTTTTCATACTCTTCTTTGCACACACACTCCTACATACTTTTTCAAAGGATCTCTACAACTTTTCCCTCATCCCTCTTGAGAAAATCTCCCTTTCACTCACTTTCTCACTAGTTTTCCATCTAAGTTTGGGGTTGGAAGAGAGCATCATAGCTTGAAAGCATTCTCATTTCATCTAGCATCTCCACCCAAGTAAGTCAAGTATTTTTAATTCTAGGGTTCTTGAGTTTGAATTTGATTGTTAAAGCATGAAACTTTAGGGGTTTTGATTTCTATGCATGATTTGATTATTTAATTGATGTTTGAACCGATTGAACTGAATGATTTTGATCTGGAAAACTGAAAATTGCATGTGGATGGAGTTAGGACAGGTTAAAAACGAATTTTTCAAAAATCTGCAGAGTCACCGCCTAGGGGTAAATTGCCGCTGAGCGGCACTCTGAGAGACATGTGGTTTTTGCTGAGTTGCATTTTGGATAGCTGCACTAGTGGCGTTGAGGGGTGATTTTGACCCTCAGCGGTGGTTTAGCTTCGAAATAAGTTTGTGTTTTACTAATGATGAACAACATGTTTGTGGTTTTGTATCTGTGTTTGATGTAGGAATGGCATCCTCTTCAAGCAAAAGAATGAAGACCATGGCATCCAAAAGAAAAGAAAAGGAACCAGAACAACCCCATTCTAGTAGGTTCCTATCTCGAAAACATGAGAAGCACTTTAAGGTGGTCCAAGATAGGAGACTACTTATGGAGAGAAAGGTTGGAATGATACCTAACTTTGCTCCTCAATTTGGAGAGCAATTGTTAGGGAATGATTGAGGGAAGCTAGCCACATACCCTACACCTGCCAATATAGCTGTGGTGAAAGAATTCTACACTAACGCAAGAAAGATTGGTGGTTATCCAGCTGAGAATTACCTAGGCTATGTCAGAGGCCATGCTATTAGGTATGATTCTGATTTCATCAACAACTTCTTGGATACTGTGTGGGCTGGTGAGTAGTGCCAGTTTGCTCTCTGTATGGAAGAAGGCGCTGATTTTGATGATGTGGAGAGAGTTTTATGTGTACCTGGAGGACATTTTCAGAGGAATAGAACTGGCTCTGTGGTGAACATTAGGAAGACTGATTTGACTCCTCTTGCAAAGTATTAGATGGCATTTTCTCACGCCAACATTCAGCCATGTTCTCATGTGTCAGACATCACTCTTAGCAGGGCACTCCTCCTCTACTGTGCAATCAGGAACTTGAATGTCAATATTGGACAGGTAATAGCTGATGAGATAAGGGTGTGTGCTAACACAACAAACAGCAAAGCACCCTTAGGACATCCTTCCTTAATGACACACCTTTGCAAGATAGCTGGGGTGGATACTTCTGCTCCACCATTTGAAAGGCCAAGGAAAGCAATTGACGAGGCTTATTATAGACAATACTGTGGAGGTGAGGAAGCAGCTCAGCCAGTTCCACCACGCCGTACCCGCAGAGAAAGAGGGCAAGCACAGAGTCAGGCATCTGCTGAGACACATGAAGCAGAACCTTTTCAAATGAGGGACATGTACATGTCTCCTATAGGTGCACAGTTACAGTCTATCCATAGAGGGTAGGTGGCTACTGCAGAGATGATTGTTGGAATGTATGATACACCTCCAGCACACAGGTGGTCTGTGGAGGAGTTTCATAATATGGTAGCTTGGCCAGAAGAGTAGGTACAAGGAGGCAGAGTTGAAGCAGTTGAAGCTTCAGCTATGGAGATGGATGAAGATGATGTTGATGATGATGAGGATGATGCATTTGAGGATGCGGAAGATGAGGGAGAAGAGGAGGATACAGATGACAGCTCAGATTGATAAGGAGCTGAGATAGCATTTACTAATGAATGCTATCATAACTAGAGCAGGACTTATGCTTTTGTTTGGTTTTGTGTTCTGAACTTATTTACTTGTGTTTTTAGAATAGGGTTTGATGTACTCAATTGGAAACTTTGTCTGTTATGATGGTTTGCTTATGATTGTGATTGTTTGATAAGTGATGCTTGATGATACTTTGATATGGATTGATGTTGAGATATACATTATATGCTCATACAGGTGGTTCACAAGCTTTGTGAACAAATGCAAGTTATTGTGATTGTGATTGTGATATTAAGCAGGATGTGTATGTCAAATGTGAATGAGCTTATATGTAAGGTTTTGAGCTTTAGAGTTTTTGTGATTGAGTGCTATTACTTTGAAAGCATGAATGATTTTGCCCAGGTTTTATATGATTGAATCAATTGCTTGTTTGCATCATATGATCAAGGCCGTTTGTTGGTAGCCCTTATATTAGCCAAGTTCCATGAAATAAGCCACAAAAGAGAACATTATGTGTTCTATCATTTGAACCCTTAGCCTTGAAAATAAATTTAAAACCCTTGTTGAAAGCTTTACCTTGAGTTAAGTAGAAAATATTTTGTGGTATTGACAAATGTTCAAGTTTGGAGTTGTTGGAAAATAGAAAGGGAATTTGAAAGCATTGAGCTAAGAGCTAAGAATTAAGTATGTGAAAAGCAAAAGAAAAAGAGAAAAAAAAGAAAAAGCAAAGCTCAATGCAAAGGAAAGTTGGGAAAAGTAAGAATGATTGTGTTTATATGATTCTCTTAACTCAAGGGTTTTGTGATCTAGAAAAACCAATTTTCTTGTTAGCAAAGCCACATTATAAGCCATTGAAAAAGTCCTTGTGATGATGCATGCTTGTGAATTTATTTGATTGTGGTTAAATGAAAGGCAAAGTCAATTCATGTGACACTGTGATAGTCGAGTGAATGAGTGATTACCTCTTATACACTTGTGTTTGAGTGAAACACTTTACCTAGTGAGGAAAGATTCCATGAGCACATGAACATCTTTGCTTAGTTGATTGATCATTCATGAAAAATAGCATTTGTTGGATATTAAGTGATTTTATGAACACCCAAAGCATGTGCATGTCTTGATTGAAATCTTTGTCATGAGTTTAATTGAAGTTTTTACTTATCTTGAAAAGAGGATTTTTGAATGAGTGAACCATTGTACAGATTGGTAGAAGATTGAGTTACATTTTGTTTGCTTGAGGACAAGCAAAGTTCTAAGTTTGGGGTTGTGATAACAGTTGAAAAACTGTTATTTTCATGCTTATACTAAAAGCAACCTTTAACACTTAGAAACTAGCTTGAAATCATGTTTTTGGTCATATTTTTAGAAATAAGAGAGCTGGACAGGTTTATGCTTGATTTCAGTGTTTTATGCAGGTTTTAAGGTGAATTTGGTGAAAGAAGTGAAGAAGGATAGAGATGGAATCAGAAAAGACAAAAAAAAAGTGCTAAAGGAGAAGCCGCAACTACCGCTCAGTGGCAGTTTACCGCTGAGGGGTGAAAAGGCCGCTGAGGGGAGGAAAACAACTCACGCACTTACCGTTGAGCGGTAGTTTACCGCTGAGCGGCACTATTTTGGGCTTAGGCCCACTTTTATGTAATTTTACGAATAGTATATAAGCTTTAGGTGTTCCTAGGGTTTGTATCTTTGGCTGGGACGAAGCAAACACTCTCTTTTCCACCCCTTGAAGGAAGATCTTGGATGCTCAGGCTACCTCTTCACCTTTCTAGGGTTTTATCTTTTAGTCTTTCATTATTGTTCATCTAGTTTCACCTTGAATATGGTGAACTAAACCTTGTATTGTTATTGGGGAATCAATGTAGTCTTGTGAAACTCTCATATATGGAATTTGTTTTATCATCTTACTTTAAGACTTATGCTTTCTTTCATCATTAGTTAGGGTTTTTCCTCTTTGCTTAATGCTTGCTTTGTTTAACTCATTCATTGCCATGATTATTGATTTTGTCGATATGGGAACGTACAGGTGATAACAGTTGAAAAACTGTTATTTTCATGCTTAAAATTTATACTAAAAGCAACCTTTATACTTAGAAACTAGCTTAAAATCATGCTTTTATTCATATTTTCAGAAATAAGAGAGTTGGACAGGTTTATGCTTGATTTCAGTGTTTTTGTGCAGGTTTTAAGGTGAATTTGGTGAAAGAAGTGAATAAGGAGAGAGATGGAATCAAAAAAGACATCAAAAAGTGCAAAAGGAGGAGTCGCAACTGCCGCTCAGCGGCAGTTTACCGTTGAGTGATGGACAAATTTGTAAGCACCAAAATATGATGTCACAAACTTGTTTCACAATCGGCAAGTATGACCGAATCGTTCAAGTAATAAACTTGGTAAGACCAAGTATCGTTCTTCCCAAAGGACTCACGGCCTAGTTTAGTTGTGTGGTTTCTTGATTAACTAAGACTTACAAACGAAATATTTGGATTATATTATGCAAAAGACGAAAATTAAATATGTATGCATGAAGTTTGATCAATGGCAAAGACAAAAGATAAACACTTTCAATGGAATATATGAATGAATATGTTGTTGGGGGTCAATTTCATCTCATCCACTCTCATACATTTTAGGAATTCAACATTCAAATCATCATTGTTAATGCCACTCTCTAAAGTACCATTCTAGATGGCTTTTCCCTAATCAAATAGTTCATACAATTCCTAGCATTCCTAATGATTAGTTCATAAGTGCAGGAGCTTAACGACAACCAATATAACATTGGGAGAAATTCCCCGGATCTAGACTTCCCCGTACGTGTCCGTATCGACAAAACCAATAATCATGCAATAGAATGAGTTAAACAATGCAAGCATTGAGCAAAGAGGAAAAACCCTAACTAATGATGAAAGAAAGCATAAGTCTTAGATTAAGATGCAAGCATCAATTCCATATATGAGAGCTTCAAGAGATTACATTGATTCCCCAACAAACATACAAGGTTTAGTTCACCATATTCATGGTGAACCTAGATGAACAATGAAAGAATGAAAGAATAAACCCAATAAAGGTGAAGAGGTAGCCTGAGCATCCAAGATCCTCCTTCAAAGGGGTGGAAGAGAGAGTGTTTGCCTCGTTTCTGCCAAAGATGTCTAACCCTAGGACGTGCAAGTCCTTATATACTATTCTAGAGTTACAAAAGATTACAAAAGCCCAAGCCCAAAAAGTGCCGCTCAGCGGTAAATACCGCTCAGCGGTGACCTCGCTTCACTTTTCTTCCCCTCAGCGGCCAGTTTGCCCCTCAGCGGACCTCCCGTGACCTCCTGAGTGCCGCTCAGCGGTAAAATGCCGCTGAGCGGTGCCTTCGACTTCTCTTTTTGCACTCTTTGCTTCCTTTTATGATTCCACTTCTCTCCTTCTTTACTTCTTTCACTAAATTCACCTCAAAACCTGCACAAAAACACTCAAATCAAGCATAAACCTGTCCAGCTCTCTTATTTCTGAAAATATAGATAAAAGCATTGATTTCAAGCTAGTTTCTAAGTCTAAAGGTTGCTTTTAATATCAATTTTAAGCATGAAAATAACAGTTTTTCAACTGTTATCACTGAGCGGCACTCAGGAGTTCACGGGGGATCCGCTGAAGGGAAAAATGGCTGATGAGGGGAAGAACCGAGCTCGCGCACTTACCGTTGAGCGGTACTTTTATGGGCTTGGGCCTAATTTTTCTGTAATTTACGAATAGTATATAAGCTTTAGGGTTTCCTAGGGTTTGTATCTTTGGCTGTGACGAAGCAAATACTCTCTCTTCCACCCCTTTGAAGGAGGATCTTGGATGCTCAGGCTACCTCTTCACCTTTTTAGGGTTTTATCTTTCCTTATTTCATTATTGTTCATCTAGTTTCACCATGAATATGGTGAACTAAACCTTGTATTGTTGTTGGGGGAATCAATGTAGTCTTATGAAACTCTCATATATGGAATTTTTTTTTACATCTTATATTTAAGACCTATGCTTTCTTTCATCATTAGTTAGGGTTTTTCTTCTTTGCTCAATGCTTGCTTTGTTTAACTCATTCACTGCATGATTATTGATTTTGTTGATATGGAAACGTACGGGGAAGTCTAGATCTGGGGAATTTCTCCCAATAGTATATTGGTTGCTGTTAAGCTCCTGCGCTGAATAAACTAATTATTAGGGATGCTAGGAATCGTATGAACTCGTAATTAGGGAGAAGCCTTCTTGAAAGGTAATTTAGAGAGTGGCATTAACAATGATGAATTGAATGTTGAATTCCTAAAATATATGAGAGTGGATAAGATGAAATTGATAAACCCCAACAATATACTCATCCATATATTCCATTGAAAGTATTTGTATTTTGTTTTAACCATTGATCACCCTCATGCATACATGTTTATTTTCGTCTTTTGCATATAAAATCCAATTATTTCGTTCTTAAGTCTTAGCTAATCAACGAATCACATAACTAAACTAGGTCGTGAGTCCTTTGGGAGAACGATACTTGGTCTTACCAAGTTTATTACTTGAAACGATTCGGTCATACTTGTCGATTGTAAAACAAGTTTGTGACGCCGTATTTCGGTGATTCATAAATTTATCCATCAAGTTTTTGGCGCCGTTGCCGGGGACTCGTGGTTTAACTGGTTAATTTGTGTGATTATTGATTATCTTTGACTTTAATTTTGAATTTCTCTTTTTATTTTATTTTATTTCTGCTTTTATTTTTTTTTTCTGTTTTTATTTTATCTTCTCCTATATCTTTTTGTGGTAACCAAGAATTCTAGGGTTTTGTGTTCTTGTGTATGCTGGAGGCAATTCGAACTAGGAGGACGATAATTGCAGAAGCTCTTCTTGAAGGTTTGGACGAGAGTAGAAGGAGGAGAAGAATCAGAACATCTAGATAACTCTTTCCTTCTCCGGAAACTCTGTTGCAACCATCACCACAGGGTTCTGACCATAGCACAGAAAATATGGAGAACAATAATAACAGAAGAACTCTTGCTGATTACACCAATATAGCTGGACCTCAGCACTTTAACAGTATAGCTAGACCTAGAGTCAATGCAGCTAATATGGAGGTCAAACCAGCGTTGATCCAACTGGTAAAGAGAAATTAATTCAATGGGTTATCTCATGAAAGCCCATATGAGCACCTCACTACATTTAATGAGATTTGCAACACAGTCAAAATCAATGGGGTGTTAGATGAAGCGATCAAACTTAGCTTGTTTCCCTTCTCATTAGGAGGCAATGCTAAGCTTTGGTTAAATTCTTTCCCAGAAGGAAGTTTCACAGAGTGGGAAGCAGTGGTAACCAAGTTTCTAAATAAATACTTTCCACAATCAAAGGTGACTAAAGGCAAGCAAGAGATTTCTTCATTCAGACAGGGCATGGAAGAATCACTGGGGCATGCATGGGATAGATACAAAAGTTTGCTACGGAAAACACCCATGCATGAATTCAAAGAGGAGGAAGTAGTCCTAACCTTCCTTGGAGGTTTTGGTTCACAAACCAAGATGATTCTTGATGCCTCAGCAGGAGGAAACATTAAATGGAAAACTTCAGAGGAAGCAACAGATATTATTGAAAATATGGCTACTAGTGACAACAAAGTTAATAGTGAAAGAGGAGTTCCTATGCAACAAAAATGAGTTCTTCAATTACAAAAACATGATGCCTTGCTAGCACAGAATAGAATTATCTCTCAACAGTTGGAAGAAGTAATTATGAAGATTTCTCAAATACCACAAGAATTACAACAGGTCTCAATGGTTCAAGGGTAACAGCAAAAATGGCAAATGCAATCGACTCCATCTGAGAAGACAACAAAACTTGACGAGACTTTCCAAAGATTCTTGAAGACGAATGCATCTTATTGTCAGAATGTGGATGCTGCATTTAAAAATATGGAGATCTATGTTGAGCGAATAGTTGACAAGATGAAACATGATAATCTCAGAGAGGAGTGTAAAACTGTTGTGACCAGAAGTGGTAAAGTGTTAGAGGAGAGAGAAAGAGAAAAAGAGGAGAAAGAAAATGAGAATGAGAGTGAAAAAGAAACATGTGAGTGGAAAGAAAGGGTTGAGAGAGAGAAAAAGAAAAAAGAAGATGAGAGGAGAGAAAAAAAAGAGAGAGATTAGAGACAAAAAGAAAAAGAGGGTGAAAAGCCACTTCCTTATCCAAAGAGTTATTCAAGGAAGGAGAAAGAAAAGCAGTTGGAAAGATTCATGGAGTTATTTAAAAAGATGGAGATCACCATACCATTCTCTGAAGCATTGCAACAGATGCTAGCATATGCAAAGTTTTTGAAGGAACTTCTTACAAAGAAAAACAAGTACATTGAAAATGAAACTATCAATGTACAGGGTAACTGCAGTGCAATCATACAAAAACTACCTCCTAAACTTAAAGATCCAGGAAGCTTCACTATTCCATGCACCATAGGAGATTTGAAAGTTGGAAGAGCATTGATTGATCTAGCAGCTAGCATTAATTTAATGCCACTATCCATGTGCAGGAAAATTCAGGGTGTAGAAATCAAACTGACCAGAATGGCTCTTCGACTAGCGGACAGGTCTCTTAAATATCCATATGGAGTGATTGAAGATATTCTAGTAAAGGTTGATAAATTTGTATTTCCAGTGGATTTTATTGTGATGGAGATGGAAGGAAATAGTGATGTTCCTCTTATTCTTGGGAGACCTTTTATGAAGACTGCTAGAGTTTTAATTGATGTAGAGAATGGTAAGCTTAAATTGAGAGTTGATGATGAAGAAGTCACTTTTGACGTATCCAAGGCTATGACATATCCAAAAGATGACAAAGCATGTTTTCAATTTGATGAACTTGATGAAGTTTGTATGGTGCAAGAAAGGATGGTGCGAAATATTTCTCCATTAGAGAAAACTCTCATTGATGCTTGTGAAGATTTAGATGAAGAAGAAGAGAAATTAATTGATGAATGTCTGATGGATTTGGAAATGTTGAAAAAGAGTCCAGTGGAAGATCCAATATTTGAAATAATTGATAAGGAAGAAGAAGTCAAAGCAAAGACGCCAGAATTGAAAAGATTGCCATCACATCTGAAATATGTTTTTCTAGAAGAAGATGGAACAAAGCCAGTCATCATCAATAACTCTTTATCTCTACAAGAAGAAGAGCAGTTGATAGAAATTTTAAAAGCCAACAAAGAAGCAATTGGGTGGTCAATATCAGATCTTAAAGGTATTAGCCCAACGTATTGCATGCACAAGATTTTTATGGAAGAAGATTATAAACCAAGTGCTCAACCACAGAGAAGGTTAAATCCTGTTATGAAGGAAGTGGTTAGAAAAGAAGTGTTGAAACTGCTAGAAGCTGGTATCATCTATCCAATCTCTGATAGTGAATGGGTGAGTCTAGTACAGGTGGTTCCAAAGAAAGGTGGGATGACAGTAATTCATAATCATAAAAATGAACTCATTCCTACTCGTACAGTTACTGGCTAGCGTATGTGCATTGACTATAAGAAGCTGAATAAAGCTACTAGAAAGGATCATTTTCCTCTTCCTTTCATGGACCAGATGTTAGAAAGATTATCAGCTCAAGCTTTCTATTATTTTCTAGATGGATATTCTGGATACAATCAAATTGTGGTAGATCATCAAGACCAAGAGAAGACGGCTTTTACTTGTCCTTTCGGTATCTTTGCATATAGAAAGATGCCATTTGGATTATGTAATGCTCTAGCCACATTTCAAAGGTGTATGCAGGCAATTTTTGCAGATCTCTTAGAAAAATGTATTGAAGTGTTCATGGATGATTTCTCAGTTTTTGGAAATTCTTTCCAAAGATTTTTGGCTAATTTGAACACTGTTCTCAAAAGATGTGTTCAGACAAATCTTGTTCTTAATTGGGAGAAATGTCATTTCATGGTAAGTGAAGGAATTGTGCTAGGGCATAAAATCTATGCTAAAGGAATTGAGGTAGAAAACGCTAAAGTAGAAGTCATTGAGAAACTGCCTCCACCAACAAATGTAAGGGGGATAAGGAGTTTTCTCGGTCATGCTGGATTTTATAGAAGATTCATCAAAGATTTCTCAAAAATTGCTAAACCATTGAGTAATCTTTTGATGAAGGATGCTCCTTTTGTGATGAATGAAGACTGTTTGAAAGCTTTTGACATATTGAAGAATAAATTAGTTTCGGCTCCAGTAATTGTAGCGCTAGATTGGAATCAAAATTTTGAAATGATGTGTGATGCAAGTGATTATGCAGTAGGAGTCGTTCTTGGCCAGCGAAAAGAACAAAAGTTTCATCCAATTTATTATGCTAGCAAGGTTCTGAATGATGCTCAACTGAATTATGCTACCACAGAAAAAGAATTCCTGGCTATTGTATATGCTTTAGAGAAATTCCGACCTTATCTTATTGGATCTAAGGTGATTGTCTATACAGATCATGCAGCTATCAAATATTTGCTGACAAAGCCAGATTCTAAGCCACGTTTGATTAGATGGGTACTACTGTTGCAAGAATTTGATGTAGAAATTCGTGATAAGAAAGGAAGTGAGAACTTGATTGCTGATCATTTGTCACGGTTAGTCAACAATGAGGTCACTAGCAAGGAATCCGAAATCTGGGAATCTTTTTCAGATGAAACACTCATGTATATTCAGCAGAGGCCCTGGTTTACTGATATGGCTAATTTCAAAGCTGCAAGGGTCATGCCGGAAGACTTAACTTGGCAACAAAGAAAGAAATTTTTGCATGATGCCAAGCAGTTTGTTTGGGATGATCCTTATTTGTTCAAGATTGGAGCAGATAATCTTCTGAGGAGATGTGTGACAAATGAAGAAGTAGAAGGAATTCTCTGGCATTGTCATGATTCACCTTATGGAGGACATTTTAATGGAGAAAGAACAACAACAAAAGTCCTTCAATCAGGATTTTATTGGCCAACTTTATTTAAAGATGCCCATAATCATGCTAGAAATTGTGATAAATGTCAAAGAGCAGGGACGATTACTAAACGTCATGAGATGCCCTTACAAGGTATTTTAGAGGTTGAAGTTTTTGATTGCTGGGGTATTGACTTTGTTGGACCCTTCCCTCCATCTTTCAACAATGAATATATTCTGGTAGCAGTGGATTATGTGAGTAAATGGGTGGAAGCATTAGCTTGTCCTAAAAATGATGCTAGCATAGTAATTAAATTCTTGAAGAGACAGATATTCTCACGTTTTGGCACTCCAAGAGTGTTGATTAGTGATGGAGGATCTCATTTTTGCAATTATCAGCTAGAGAAAGTACTCAAACACTATGGAGTGAAACATAAGGTAACTGCACCTTATCATCCACAGACCAATGGACAAGCTGAGGTGTCTAACAGGGAGATAAAAAGGATCCTGGAAAAAACAGTGACTTCATCAAGAAAGGATTGATCTCTCAAATTGGATTAGTCTCTTTGGGCTTATAGGACAACAATGAAGACGTCTATGGGATTATCACCATTTCAATTAGTCTATGGGAAAGCATGTCATTTGCCAGTCGAATTGGAGCATAGAGCGTTATGGGCTTTGAAATTCTTGAATTTTGATCCCTATGAAACTCAATGCACACGCAGAAGGCAGATTTTGGAACTTGAAGAAATGCGATTACATGCATATTATTCATCCAAGGCTTACAAAGACAAAATCAAATTTTATCATGACAGGAAGTTGGTGAATAGAGTTTTCAATCCAAGACAACAGGTACTATTGTTCAATTCAAGATTGAAGATATTTCCTGGGAAGCTGAAGTCAAAATGGTCAGGACCATTTGTGATAAAAGAAGGGCATCCGCATGGAGCAATTGAAATATTTGATCCAGTTGCTGCTGATCCACAGAAAAGTTGGGTGGTGAATGGTCAACGTCTCAAGCCCTATCTAGGGGGAGAAGTGCAATAATTGTCCACAATGATGTTGTTGGTTGATCCTTGAAAGTCCGGGTCAGGCTCGTGACGTTAAACAAGCGCTTACTGGGAGGCAACCCAGTGTTTTGTACGTAGTTATTTTTGTTTTAGATTAAGGTTGATGTACTCTATTGGAAACCTGGTTTGTGATGATGGTTTGCTATTGACTGTGATTATGTGATAAGTAATGCTTGATGATGATTATTGATTGATTGATGTTGAGATAGATGTGCACATAAAATGCTTATACAGGTGATTCACAAGCTTTGTGAACAAATGCAAGATATTATGATTGTGATTGTGAGGTTAAGCAGGATGTGTATGTCAAATATGAATGAGCTTATATGTGAGGTTTTAAGCTCCAGAGTTTTTATTGATTGAATGCTATTGCTTTGGAAGCATGAATGATTTTGCCCAGGTTTTTTATGATTGAATCAATTGCTTGTTTTGCCTCATATGATCAAGGCCGTTTGTTGGAACCCTTTTTATTGGCCAAATTCATAAAGTTAGCCCATTAAAAGAGAACACTTTGTGTTCTATCCTTTGAACCATTTTCCTTGAACATAAATTGAAAACCCTTGAAAAGCTTTACCTTGAGTTAAGTAGAAAATCTTGTGTGGTATTGATAAATGTTCAAGTTTGGGGTTGTTGGGAAAGAATGAGAAAGAAAAAGGGAAAAGCATTGAGCTAAGAAGCCAAGAAATAAGAATGTGAAAAGAAAAAGAGAAAGAAAAGAAAAGAAAGGCAAAGCTCAATGCAAAAGAAAGTTGGGAAAAATAAGAATAATTGTGTTGTTATGATTCTTTTAACTCAAGGATTTTGTGATCCAGAAAAACCAATTTTCTTGTTAGCCCAGCCACGTTATAAGCCATTGAAAAGTCCTTGTGATGATGCATGCTTATGAATGTTTTTGATTATGGTAAAATGAAAGGCAAAGTTGATTCATGTGACATTGTGATAGTGGAGTGAATGAGTGATTACCTCTTATACACTTGTGTGAGTGAAACACTTTACCTGGTGAGGAAGTATTCCATGAGCACATAAACATCTATGCTTAATTGATAGATCATTCATGAAAAATAGCATTTGTTGAATATTAACTGACTTTGTGAAACACTAAAGCATGTGCACATCTTGAGTGAAATCTTGGTAAAAAGTTTGATTGAAGTCTTTAGTTATCTTGAAAAGAAGATTTTTGAATGAGTGAACCATCATATGAATTGGTGGAAGATTGAGTTACATCTTGTTTGCTTGAGGACAAGCAAAGTTTTAAGTTTGGGGTTGTGATAACAGTTGAAAAACTGTTATTTTCATGCTTAAAATTGATACTAAAAGCAACCTTTATACTTAGAAACTAGCTTAAAATCATGCTTTTATTCATATTTTCAGAAATAAGAGAGTTGGACAGGTTTATGCTTGATTTTAGTGTTTTTGTGCAGGTTTTAACGTGAATTTGGTGAAAGAAGTGAAGAAGGAGAGAGATGGAATCAGAAAAGACATCAAAAAGTGCAAAAGGAGGAGTCGCAACTTCCGCTCCTCATCATTATATTTAAGACCTATGCTTTCTTTCATCATTAGTTAGGGTTTTTCTTCTTTGCTCAATGCTTGCTTTGTTTAACTCATTCACTGCATGATTATTGATTTTGTTGATACGGAAACGTACGGGGAAGTCTAGATCTGGGGAATTTCTCCCAATAGTATATTGGTTGCCGTTAAGCTCCTGCGCTGAATAAACTAATTATTAGGAATGCTAGGAATCGTATGAACTCGTAATTAGGGAGAAGCCTTCTTGAAAGGTAATTTAGAGAGTGGCATTAACAATGATGAATTGAATGTTGAATTCCTAAAATATATGAGAGTGGATAAGATGAAATTGATAAACTCCAACAACATACTCATCCATATATTCCATTGAAAGTATTTGTATTTTGTTTTAGCCATTGATCACCCTCATGCATACATGTTTATTTTCGTCTTTTGCATATAAAATCCAATTATTTCGTTCTTAAGTCTTAGCTAATCAACGAATCACATAACTAAACTAGGCCGTGAGTCCTTTGGGAGAACGATACATGGTCTTACCAAGTTTATTACTTGAAACGATTCGGTCATACTTGCCGATTGTAAAACAAGTTTGTGACGCCGTATTTCGGTGTTCATAAGTTTGTCCATCAATAGGGAAATCTAGATCCGAGGAATTTCTCCCAATAGCATATTGGTTGCCTTTAAGCTCTTGCACTTCAGAATTAATTACTAGGAATGCTAGGAATTGTATGAACTCGTAATTAGGGATAGGCCTTGTTGCAAGGTGATTCGGAGAGTGGCATTAGCAATTGATGAAAAGATTGATGAATTCCTAAAGTATATGAGAGTAGATAAGATGAAATTGATAACCCCAACAACATACTCATCCATTTAATTCATTACGTGTTTGTTTTACTCTTTTTGCCATTGATCAAATTCATGCATACATGTTTAATTACTGTCTTTTGCATTTAAACCTACAAACAATTGTTTACAAGTCTTAAATAATCAACAAATCATATAACTAACTAGGTCGTGATCCCTTTGGGAAAACGATACTTGGTCTTACCTAGTTTTATTACTTGATACGATTCGGTCACACTTGTCGAGGGTTAAACAATTGTGGCGCCGTTTTTCGGTGTTCATAAATTTGTCATTACAGTGTTATCGAGAAGAAGCCACTTCCTCCAAAAGTGAAGGATCCAGGAAGCTTTACTATTCCTTGCGTCATAGGGAAGGAGAAAATAAGGAAAGCCTTAATTGATTTAGGGTCAAGTATTAATTTGATGGCTTTATCTATTTGTCTTTTGCATTTGAAACTTATAACAATTTGTTCACAAGTCTTAAATAATCAAGAAGTCATATAACTAACTAGGTCGTGAGTCCTTTGGGAGAACGATACTTGGTCTTACCAAGTTTATTACTTGATACGATTCGGTCACACTTGCTGAGGTTACAAGTTTTTGGCACCGTTTTCGGTGTTCAGAAATTTGTCATCACCTCCCAATGAGAAAGGAAACAAACTAAGCTTTATCGCTTCATTCGGCACACCATTGATCTTTATAGTGTTGCAAATCTCGTTGAATGTGGTGAGATGATCATATGGACTTTCATGTGATAGCCCATTAAATTGGTTACTCTTTACCAATTTTATCAACGGCGGTTTCACCTCCATGCTTGCAGCATTGACCCTCGGCCTTGCTATACTGTTAAAGTGTTCTGGGCCAACAACTATGGTGTAATCCGCCAAAGTACGTCTACCATTGTTTTCTCCAGCCATCTCTTCAGTGCTTTGGTTAGACCTTTATGGTGAGGGTTGTAAAAGTGTTTCCGGAGGAGGAAATAATTCTCTAGATGTACGGATTCTTCTCCTCCGTCTACTCTCGTCCAATCCTTCAAGAAGAGGTTCCGATGTTTTTTTGCTCCTAGTTGGAATTGTATCCTTCATACACCAGAAAACAAGTCCCTGGAAACAATTGTTAGCACAAAAGATAGAAAAGATAAACTAAAAAGGATAGAAAGATAAAAACAAAAAGATAAAAAAAAATACAGATAAAAAGATAAAAAAATAAAAAGATAAATGAAAAAGATAAAAATCAAGTCAAAGTTAATCAATAATGACACAAATAGAATAGTTAAACCATGATTCCCCAGCAACGAGGCCAAAAACTTGTTAACCCTCGGCAAGTGTAACCGAATCGTATCAAGTAATAAAAATGGTAAGACCAAGTATCGTTTCCCAAAGGACTCACGGCGTAAACAGTTATGTGATTTACTGATTATCTTAGACTTGTAACCGAAAATATTGTTGTTGAATTATGGAAAAATAAACATGAATGCAAGGTTTTGATCAATGGACTTGAACAATGCAAAACAGTTGATGGATAATATGAATGATTATGTTGTTGGGGTTTACCAATTCATCCTATCCACTCTCATGTATTCAAGAATTCATCTTTCTTCATTAATGTTAATGGCACTTTCTAAATTACCTTAAACCCAATGTCTTGGTGAAGAAAGCCTACTCCTAATCACTAGTTTACAATGTCTTGTCTCCCTAGCAATTATTCATTCATTACATTCGCACAGAAGCTTAAAGGCAACCAACCATCATATCCCTATGTCTAGGTAATACTACTATTGGGAGAATTTCTTCATGTCTAGATATATCTATGTGTCCATACAAATAACATCAATGATCATGCAATTGAATGAGTTAAACAAACCATGCATAGAGTATAGAAGAAAAACCCTAACAATTAACGAAAGAAAGCATATATTATAAAGAATCAATTCAATACATGAGAGCTTCAAAGGATTACAATGGTTCCCCAACAACAATGAAGGTTTAGTTCACCATAATCATGGTGAAACTAGATGAAAAATAATGAAAGAATGAAAGATAGAACCCTAGAATTTGAAGAGTGGAGCTTGAGCATCCAAAATCCTCCTCCAAGGGGTGAAGAAAGTGTATTCTGCTTCGTTCCAGCAAAAGATATGACCCTTAGGTCGACTAAAACCTTATATAGCTTTCTAAAAACTACAGAAAATTGGCCCAAAGCCCAATAAAATGGCGCTCAGCGGTAATTAGCGCTCAGCGGTGAGTGCGATTCTTCTATTTTAACGCTCAACTGCAGTTTTAGCCCTCAACAGTAGCTGTGGTACTTCATAATGCCTTTCAGCTTTAAAAGTGGCGCTGAGCAGTACTTGCGGCTCTTCTTTTGTGCACTTTTTCTTCCTTTTCTGAATCCAACTCCTTGTTTCTTCACTTCTTTCATCCAATTCATCTTAAAACCTGCCAAAACAAGGAAAACCAAGCAAAAAACCCATCCAACTCTCTTATTTCCAAAACTTAAGCAAAAACATGATTCCAAGCTAGTTTCTAAGTCGTAAAGGTTGTTTTTTATGTCAAAATTAAGTATACAAATAACGATTTTTCAACCGTTATCATCAACCCATTGATGTAAGGTATCTACATATTCGACCTTAATTTTACCCTTGAGGATGTGGTCTCGTATGAAGTGATGCCTTATTTCAATATGCTTAGTTTTCGAATGAAGAACTGGATTTTTAGTCAAATTTATTGCACTTGTGTTATAACATTTTAAGGGAATGTGATCTAGTGATATACCCTTCTTTTCGTTAGTTATAGTTGAATAAACGCTTATAAACCCTTCTTTTCCTTTTAGCACAAGCAATGTGGCACTTCCCATGGCTTGGTCTTAAAAGAAAAGAAGAGGAAGTTGGTGTCATAGCTTAAGGTGCAAGGAAGCATAGCTAGTTTTCGTTTTTTGAACCTTAGGAGAGCTAGGTAGCTTATAAACCCTTTTAGAATGAGAGAAATAAGCAATGTAGGACTCAGGCACCTAGGGGACGTGTTGCAGCTGCATGGCCAGTCCTTAGAGCCTTCCAAGTCCCACATCGCTTGAAAATCTTCACCAAACTCATTCCGAAAGCTATATAAGAAGCCTAGGGGGTCTCCTTTATACTTACCTTTGAAATCAATGAAATTTTGAGTTCAATTGCGATCTTGCATTCTTCTTAGAGATAGTATTTTGTCTCTTAGTCCATTTTGGCAGACCTTATCTTGAACAAATCAAGTGGCGGTCTTTCCTCCACACTTATCTTGGAGTCCTCCCTTAAGTTACGTGTCTTCGAGTCATAAGTTTCCCTTTCTCTTTCTCTTATCCGCTTTTATTTTCCATTCATTCTTTTGAATTATCATTAGTATACTTCTCTCTAGGCATGCACTTACATATCAGTTTGGATACCACAGTCCAAGACTTTTGGTTCCTTTCAGATATTTCAAAATTCTTTTTACAGTAGTTAGGTGTGATTCTTTAGGTGAAGACTGAAATCTAGAACAAAGACATACACTGTGCATGATGTCAAGTCTACTCGTAGTTAGATATAACAAAGATCTGATCATACCTCTGTACATCTTTTGATCAATGTCCTTACCAGCTTCATCAAGATCTAGGTAGCAGTTTGTAGCCATGGGAGTTACAGCTTCCTTCCAATCCAACATTTTGAATTTCTTCAACATATCAGTACAGTACTTGGATTGGTGAATGAAAATGCCATTTTTAGCTTGTTTGATGTTAACAATATTTTTGATCTCCAGAAACGAAACCAAAAACTTGTTGATGGATCAGAAAGTGTACTGAATCGCACAAGTAATATAAAATGGTAAGACCAAGTATCGTATCCCTGAAGACTCTCGGCACTAAACAGTTGTGAGATAACTCAATTAATTAAGACTTAAATAAAATGAGATTGTTGGTTTCAAATGCAAAGACATAAAATTAAATATGAATGCAAATTGATCAATAGTAGAGTAACACATAGATGAACGGAGGTTGTTTATAAAATGAGATGAGTATGTTGTTAGGGTTTGATTTCACCAAGTTTACTCTCATGTATATAAGAATTCTGCTTTTTACATTAATATTAACGTCACTCACTAAATTACTTAGAACCCGATCCTTCGACGCAATAAGCCTGCCTTAATTCCTAATTCGTGCAATTCCTAGTGTTCCTAGAAAATTAAGTCTGAAGATCAAGAGCTTAAGACGACCAAGTACTCATACCCTCATCCCTGAGAAATATGACCCTTGGGAGAATTCAACAAGAACCTGAATTGTAAGGAACCTCCCGACACTCATGCAATTCATAAATCATGCTACTAAATGAGTTAAATAGAGCAAGCATTGAAACAGATGAATTCCCTAATAATTAATGAAAAAGCATATAAATTAAGAATCAATTCAAATACATGAGAGTTCCCAAGGTTACATCATTCCCAAAACCAAATAGAGTTTAGTTCCCCATAGACATGAAGAAACTATATGAATAATGGAAAAACATGAGATAGTGAAACCCTAAGAGTAGAAGAGGAAGCTCCCGGCTCCAGATCCGCCGTTAGAGAGTAGAAGAGTGTGTTTTTGTGTTGCTCCAGCCAGTTATACAAAACCTAGAGCACCTAGGTCCTTTAAATAAAGTTGGAAAAGAGTAGAAACATGGCCCGGTCCAAAAGAGTCGAAACAGAGCAAAAGCATGGCCGGATCTGCGACGCACGACGTTCGGGCACCCCATTAAGGGCGCCCGGGCGGTGGACGATCCTCATGTAGGGCTTGAACTTCAATTAGATGCCCCAGCTTCGGAGGCCGCCGCCTGGGATGCATAGGAGGGCGCTCGGGTGGTGGACGTCAATTTTTTGAGGCTCAAGCCTCGGACAGGGCGCCCAAGCTTCGTGTGGTTCCTCCTTTAGCACTTCATCTTTTCCAGGCCTTTCTGAGCTCTAGCTCCTTAGCACTTCATCTTTGCTTTCCATATTCTCTCATTACCTATCAAAACAAGGGAAATTCGTCACAAAATCATCAAATTCAACCTCAACTCTCTTATTCACACACTTAATGAAAATGCATGAGTCCAAGCAAGTTTCTAAGTGAAAAAAGATGTATTTAGTATCAAAATTACATCACAAATAACGGTATTTTCAGTCGTTAACACAACCCGAAACTTAGAACTCTGCTTGTCCTCAAGCAAAACAAAATGTAACTCAGCTCTTCAGAATAATCACTACAATGACTCAACCTTTTTCAAAAACTTTTTCATTCAGATAAGCAATCACTTTTATCAATTCAGCATATAGATTAAAGAACCAATTCAATACATGAGATTTTCAAAGGATTACATCGGTTCCCCAACAACAATGAAGGTTTAGTTCACCATAATCATGGTGAAACTAGATGAAAAACAATGAAAGAATGAAAGATAGAACCCTAGAAGTTGAATAATAGAGCTTGAGCATCCAAAATCCTCCTCCAAGGGGTGAAGAAAGTGTGATTTCACCTCTTTCTGTCCAAATATCCTAACCCTAATTTGGCTAAAACCTTATATAGCTTCCTAAAAATTACAGAAAATTGGCCCAAGGCCCAATAAAATGGCGCTCAGCAGCAATTACTGCTCAGCGGCAAGTGCGATTCTTCTATTTTCCCCTCAGCGTTGACTGCGGGACTTCAGAGTGCCGCTCAACGGTAAAAGTGGCGCTGAGCGGTACTAGCGGCTCTTCTTTTGTGCACTTTTTCTTCCTTTTCTGAGTCCAACTTCTGACTACTTCACTTCTTTCATTCAATTCATCTTAAAACTTGCAAAAGCAAGGAAAACAATGCATAAAACCCATCCAACTCTCTTATTTTCGAAACATAAGCAAAAGCATGATTCCAAACTAGTTTCTAAGTCATAAAGGTTGTTTTTTATGTCAAAATTAAGTATAGAATAACAGTTTTTCAACTGTTATCAATCACAAGGGTTTTTCATGGCTGGGCTAAGAAGGAAATTGGTTTTTCAGGTCAACAAAATCATTGAGTTAAGAGAGATATTTATGAATTTAACAATTACACACAGGTTCTCTTTTCAAGAAGTTCTTTTTCGTATTCCCAACCTTTTTCCTTTGCAGTGAGCTTTTCTTCCTTTTCTTTTCATTTTTCATTTCTTTTAATTTCTCTTCTTCTTTTTCTTTGTGCTCACTGCTTATTTTTCTAGCAACCCCAAACTTGAACCTTTATCAATACCTCACAAATATTTTCAACTCAACTCAAGGTAGAGAATTTAAAACAGGGTTTTCAAAACATGCTTAATGCTAAAGGTTCAAAGGATGGAACAACTTGTTCTCTTTTTATTTGTAAACATTCATGAGTAGGCTAAAAAAGTAAGGGATAACAAAAGATGGCCTTGATCATATCAAACTTGCAAGCAAGTAGTTCAATCACAGAAAATTTGGGCAAAATCATTCATGCTTTCAAAGTAATAACAATTATTCACAACAACTCTGAAGCCCAAAACTCACACAGGTAAGCTCTCAAGTCCCATAATTCAGAAAAACATCCTGCTCAGTATCTCAATCACATTTTACCTCAAGCATCTGTTTCATACTTTTTAACCTATCACCTGTATATCAACACATCATGCATCATCTCAACATCAATCAATACACTAGAATATCACAAAGCAATACTCATCAAAACACAACATCAGAAGAACCAAACCACTGAAATTGGATAGAGCAAAGTACATCATTCCTATACTACAGAAAAACAATAAAAGCAAGAATATAAAAAGAGTTCAACAATAAACAAAATAGAAAAAATAAAATAAAAGCAAGGGAAAGTAAGAGAAATCCTGTCTCAAACAAAGAAGCGTCAATCAGTAGATGCTGAATACAATCAATCTCTAGTCATCAAGGTCCTCATCCTCATTAGCTGTTCCACCTGCTACTCCATGTTAACACTCGACAAGTGTACCGAATCGTATCGAGTAATAATAAAATGGTAAGACCAAGTTATGTGATTTCTTGATTAAATTAGACTTATAAACAAAATCTTTTAGGTTTAGATGCAAATACTAAAAAGTAAATATGAATGCATGTGTTGATCAATAGGATCGAAAGAATTAAAAGAGATTGATGTAAAATATGTAATGATGATGTTGTTGGAGTTTCCGATTCATCCTATCCACTCTCACGTATTCATGAATTCAGCTTTCTTCATTAATGTTAATGCCACTTTCTAATTTACCTTAAACCCGATGCTTGGTGAAGAAAGCCTACTCCTAATCACTAGTTTACAATGTCTTGTCTCCCTAGCAATTATTCATGCATTACATTTGCACAGAAGATTAAAGGAAACCAATCCTCCTATCCCTATGTCTAGGTAATATTGCTCTTGGGATAATTTCCTCAGTTCTAGATTTTCCTATGTGTGTCCATATAGATAACATCAATGATCATGCAATTGAATAAGTTAAACAAAGCATGCATAGAGTAAAGAGGAAAAACCCTAACAATTAATGAAGCAAAGCTTATAAAATAAAGAATCAATTCAATACATGAGAGTTTCAAAGGATTACATCAGTTCCTGATGGACAAATTTGTAAGCACCAAAATATGATGTCACAAACTTGTTTCACAATCGGCAAGTATGACCGAATCGTTCAAGTAATAAACTTGGTAAGACCAAGTATCGTTCTTCCCAAAGGACTCACGGCCTAGTTTAGTTATGTGATTTGTTGATTAGCTAGGACTTACAAACGAAATATTTGGATTTTATATGCAAGACGAAAAGTAAACATGTATGCATGAATTGATCAATGGCAAAGACAAAAGATAAACACTTTCAAGGAAATATATGAATAAATATGTTGTTGGGGGTCAATTTCATCTCATCCACTCTCATACATTTTAGGAATTCAACATTCAAATCATCATTGTTAATGCCACTCTCTAATGTACCATTCTAGATGGCTTCTCCCTAATCAAATAGTTCATACAATTCCTAGCATTCCTAATGATTAGTTCATGAGTGCAGGAGCTTAACGACAACCAATATAATATTGTCAGTATAATATTGGGAGAAATTCCCCGGATCTAGACTTCCCCGTACGTGTCCGTATCGACAAAACCAATAATCATGCAATAGAATGAGTTAAACAATGCAAGCATTGAGCAAAGAGGAAAAACCCTAACTAATGATGAAAGAAAGCATAAGTCTTAGATTAAGATGCAAGCATAGATTCCATATATGAGAGCTTCAAGAGATTACATTGATTCCCCAACAAACATACAAGGTTTAGTTCACCATATTCATGGTGAACCTAGATGAACAATGAAAGAATGAAAGAATAAACCCTAAAAAGGTGAAGAGGTAGCCTGAGCATCCAAGATCCTCCTTCAAAGGGGTGGAAGAGAGAGTGTTTGCCTCGTTTCTGCCAAAGATGTCTAACCCTAGGACGTGCAAGCCCTTATATACTAATCTAGAGTTACAAAAGATTACAAAAGCCCAAGCCCAAAAAGTGCCGCTCAGCGCTATTTACCGCTCAGCGGTGGTTGCGTGACCCGTTTCTTCCCCTCAGCGGCCATTTTGCCCCTCAGCGTGACTCTCGCAACCTCTTGAGTGCCGCTCAGCGGTAAAATGCCGCTGAGCGGTGCCTTCGACTTCTCTTTTTGCACTCTTTGCTTCCTTTTATAATTCCACTTCTCTCCTTCTTTACTTCTTTCACTAAATTCACCTCAAAACCTGCACAAAAACACTCAAATCAAGCATAAACCTGTCCAGCTCTCTTATTTCTGAAAATATAGATAAAAGCATTGATTTCAAGCTAGTTTCTAAGTCTAAAGGTTGCTTTTAGTATCAATTTTAAGCATGAAAATAACAGTTTTTCAACTGTTATCACAACCCCAAACTTAGAACTTTGCTTGTCCTCAAGCAAACAAAATGTAACTCCATCTCCAACCAATTCATATGATGATTCACTCATTCAAAATCCTCTTTTCAAGATAAGTAATAACTTCACTCAAACTTAAGACCAAGAGTTCAATCAAGATGTGCACATGCTTTAGTGTTCACAAAGTCATTTAAATTCCAACAAATGCTATTTTTTTCATGAATGATCAATCAATTAAGCATGGATGTTCATGCGTTTATGGAATATTTCCTCACTAGGTAAAGTGTTTCACTCAACACACAAGTGTATAAGAGGTAAAGTGTTTCACTCATTCACTTCACTATCACAATGTCACATGAACCAACTTTGCCTTTCATTTTACCACAATCAAAAACATTCACAAGCATGCATCATCACAAGGACTTTTCAATGACTTATAATGTGGCTGGGCTAACAAGAAAATTGGTTTTTCTGGATCACAAAATCCTTGAGTGAAGAGAATCATAACAACACAATCATCTTATTCATTCCCAACTTGCCCTTTTGCTTTTGCATTTGCATTTGCATTTGCATTGAGCTTTGCTTCTTTTTCTTTTTTTTTTTTTTTTTTTTTTTTTTCTTTGCATATTCTTACTTTTTAGCTTCTTAGCTCAATGCTTTTCTTTTCATGTTTTCCCAACAACCCCAAACTTGAACATTTAACAATACCATACAAGATCTTCTACTTAACTCAAGGTAAAGATTTTCAATCAAAAGTTTTCAGTGTATGTTCAAGGCTAAGGGTTCAAAGGATAGAACACAACGTGTTCTCTTTTAGTGGGCTAATTTTATGTATTTGGCCAAAAAAAGGTTTCAACAACACGGCCTTGATCATATGATGCAAAACAAGCAATTGATTCAATCATAGAAAACCTGGGCAAAATCATTCATGCTTTCAAAGTAATAGCATTCAACAATAACAACTCTGGAGCTCAAAACCTCACATATAAGCTCATTCACATTTGACATACACATCCTGCTTAATCTCACAATCACAATCATGATATCATGCATTTGTTCACAAAGCTTGTGAATCACCTGTATAAGCATTTAATGTGCACATCATCTCAACATCAATCAATCAATAAGCATCATCAAGCATTACTTATCAAACAATCACAGTTAATAGCAAACCATCACACAAAACCAGGTTTTCAAGAGAGTACATCAAACCCTAATCTAAAACCGAAAACAAATAAGTTCAGAAAACTTAAACCGCAAAAGCATAATCATATGATAGCATTCATCAGTAAATGCTATCTCAGCTCCTCATCAGTCTGAGCTGTCCTCTGTATCTTCCTCTTCTTGGATCTTCTAGTCTTGATTCTTTTTGCCCAATGAGGAGGCCATCCCTGCATCAAACATAATTCACAAAACCAAAAGATACATTGTTAAGCATTAGTAAACCTCAATGAAGAAATCAGCCCCTTCAATGATGCTCTCTCCCAACCCCAAACTTAGATGGAAAACTAGTGAGCAAGTGAGTGGAAGAGATTTTTTTTCTTAAGAGGTAAGAGTGAAAAGATGTGGAAAACCTAGGAGAAGATGTGTGGAAGTGTTTGTGCAGAGAGAAGCCAGAAAATAAACCCTAAAACGCAGCTTGGGGTATTAAAAATACCCTAATGGGCTCGGGTCCCGCTAAGGGGAACTTAAGCCCATCTGCGATAGTACCGCTCAGCGGTAATTGCCGCTCAGCGGCACTTTCGTGAAGTGCTCCTCTCCTTCTTTTCTTGACCTACGTGCCTTCCCTACATGTCCCTCATAGGTTCCCTGCAATTCAATGTTAAAAATGCTTATGCAAAAACTAAAAATAAACAAACAAACAATCAATTGGGTTGCCTCCCAGGTAGCGCTTGTTTAACGTCACGAGCCTGACCCAAAATCCACCAACACCCATCAGTAGGTGTTTCAAACTTACCAGCACCCATCAGTAGGTGCAAAATTTCTTACCAACACCCATCAGTAGGTGTTACAACATAGTATCCCTCAGTAGATACTTAACCACCTAGCATCCTTCAGTAGATGCTATCTCCAACAAACTAGTTACAAAATAAAGTCCACAACTTAAAAATTACAAAACCAAAATAAAATCAAAAGTTCTTAAATCACTGGGTTGCCTCCCAGCAAGCGCTCTTTTAACGTCATTAGCTTGACCCAAACTCGAGTTCCTTCTTCTTTTTCTTCTTTCTACTGAACTTCTTCAGAAATTTGATCAAACCAGGAACCTGTTGCAGTGTCTCAATCATAGGAACTTTAATCTCCAATTTCTTGAAGATTTCCATAAAGCACTTGAACTTCTTTTCCTTCCTATGATTCTTCTTTAGATGAGGATGTGATTTTTCATATGATTTCTTCTTCTTTCCTCTCATCTTCTTTTTCTTCCTTTTTCTCTCCCTCAATTTTCTTTTTTTCTTTTCTTTTATTTTTTTCTTCCCTTTTCTTTTTCTTTTCAACTTCTTTATTTTCACACAAATCTTCTTTCTCTCTTCTCTCTCAACCACTTCGTTCTCTTTTTCTTCATCTTTATTTTTCTCACTCAACTCTTCTTTCTCTTTTCTCTCTACCCTTTCTTCATCTTCCTCTAATTTTTCCTTATCAAGAATCTTGTCACTTTCGGTGATAATGATTTGCCCTTCCTCCTTAAGGTTAACTTCAGTATTAACCTCATCATTCAATCTCTGACTGATGTAATAAAGTTGCATCTCCATTCTTTTAAATGATTCTTCAATGCTTTTCTGAGTAGAGTCGGAATTTTTCAAAAATCGTTGAAGGGTGTCCTCCAACCTATCCAAACTTCCTGATAGAAAGGGTTGTTGCTGCCATTGTTGTTGTGGTTGGTTCTCAAATTGTCCGGCAGCTTGCCAAAATTGGCTTTGATCCATGCTTGAGTGAGGTTCCCACCATTGGTTGAGATTACTTTGGTAGAATTGAGTGCCCATATAGTTAAATTCTTGACCAAATTGCATTCTGCAGACATTAGGCACAAAACTCTAGGAAATATTTGTTAGCACAAAAGATATAGAAGAAGATATATATTCAGAAGATAAAAAGATTTAAAAGATAGAATCAAATAAAACCTAATCTAAAAAAAAATAAAATCTAACCTAATCTAAAAGATAGAATAAAATAAAATCTAATCTAAAAAATAAAATCTAACCTAATCAAATAAAATAAAATAAAATAAAAACAGAAAAAATAAAAACAGAAAAAATAAAAACAGAAATTCAAAAAGTCAAAGATAATCAATTATCACACAAATTAACCAGTTAAACCACGAGTCCCCGGCAACGGCGCCAAAAACTTGATGGACAAATTTGTAAGCACCAAAATATGATGTCACAAACTTGTTTCACAATCGGCAAGTATGACCGAATCGTTCAAGTAATAAACTTGGTAAGACCAAGTATCGTTCTTCCCAAAGGACTCACGGCCTAGTTTAGTTATGTGATTTGTTGATTAGCTAGGACTTACAAACGAAATATTTGGATTTTATATGCAAGACGAAAAGTAAACATGTATGCATGAATTGATCAATGGCAAAGACAAAAGATAAACACTTTCAAGGAAATATATGAATAAATATGTTGGTGGGGGTCAATTTCATCTCATCCACTCTCATACATTTTAGGAATTCAACATTCAAATCATCATTGTTAATGCCACTCTCTAATGTACCATTCTAGATGGCTTCTCCCTAATCAAATAGTTCATACAATTCCTAGCATTCCTAATGATTAGTTCATGAGTGCAGGAGCTTAACGACAACCAATATAATATTGTCAGTATAATATTGGGAGAAATTCCCCGGATCTAGACTTCCCCGTACGTGTCCGTATCGACAAAACCAATAATCATGCAATAGAATGAGTTAAACAATGCAAGCATTGAGCAAAGAGGAAAAACCCTAACTAATGATGAAAGAAAGCATAAGTCTTAGATTAAGATGCAAGCATAGATTCCATATATGAGAGCTTCAAGAGATTACATTGATTCCCCAACAAACATACAAGGTTTAGTTCACCATATTCATGGTGAACCTAGATGAACAATGAAAGAATGAAAGAATAAACCCTAAAAAGGTGAAGAGGTAGCCTGAGCATCCAAGATCCTCCTTCAAAGGGGTGGAAGAGAGAGTGTTTGCCTCGTTTCTGCCAAAGATGTCTAACCCTAGGACGTGCAAGCCCTTATATACTAATCTAGAGTTACAAAAGATTACAAAAGCCCAAGCCCAAAAAGTGCCGCTCAGCGCTATTTACCGCTCAGCGGTGGTTGCGTGACTCGTTTCTTCCCCTCAGCGGCCATTTTGCCCCTCAGCGTGACTCTCGCAACCTCTTGAGTGCCGCTCAGCGGTAAAATGCCGCTGAGCGGTGCCTTCGACTTCTCTTTTTGCACTCTTTGCTTCCTTTTATAATTCCACTTCTCTCCTTCTTTACTTCTTTCACTAAATTCACCTCAAAACCTGCACAAAAACACTTAAATCAAGCATAAACCTGTCCAGCTCTCTTATTTCTGAAAATATAGATAAAAGCATTGATTTCAAGCTAGTTTCTAAGTCTAAAGGTTGCTTTTAGTATCAATTTTAAGCATGAAAATAACAGTTTTTCAACTGTTATCAGTTCCCCAACAACAATGGAGGTTTAGTTCACCATAAACATTGTGAAACTAGATGAAAAAGAATGAAAGAAATAAAGATACAACCGTAGAATTTGAAGAAAGGATCTTCGACATCCAAAATTCGCTTCCAAGGGGTGAAGAAAGTGTGATTTCACCTCTTTCTGTCGAAAGATATTAACCCTAATTCGGCTAAAACCTTATATAGATTCCTAAAAATTACAGAAAATAGGTAAGTGTACCGAATCGTTTCAAGTATACCGAATCTAAACAAAATAGAAAAAATAAAATAAAAGGAAGGGAAAGTAAGAGAAATCATGTCTAAAAAGAAGAAGCGTCCATCAGTACACGCTGAATACAATCAATCTCTACTCATCAAGTTCTTCATCCTCATTAGCTGCTCTACCTGCTGCTCCATGTTAATCCTCAGCAAGTGTACCGAATCGTATCGAGTAATAATAAAATGGTAAGACCAAGTATCGTTTCCCAAAGGACTCACGGCTTAAACAATTATGTGATTTGTTGATTATCTTAGACTTGTAACCGAAAATATTATTGTTGAAAGATGAAAAAACGGTTGATGTATAATATGAATGATTATGTTGTTGGGGTTTCCGATTCATCCTATCCACTCTCATGTATTCAAGAATTCATCTTTCTTCCTTAATGTTAATGCCACTTTCTAATTTACCTTAAACTCGATGTCTGGGTGAAGAAAGCCTACTCCTAATCACTAATTTACAATGTCTTGTCTCCCTAGCAATTATTCATGCATTACATTCGCACAGAAGCTTAAAGGCAACCAATCCTCCTATCCCTATGTCTAGGCAATATTGCTCTTGGGAGAGTTTCGTCATTTCTAGATTTACTTATATGTCTCCATACGAATAACATCAATGATCATGCAATTGAATGAGTTAAACAAAGCATGCATAGAGTATAGAAGAAAAACCCTAACAATTAATGAAAGAAAGCATATAGATTAAAGAACCAATTCAGTACATGAGAGTTTCAAAAGATTACATCGGTTCCCCAACAAGAGTGAAGGTTTAGTTCACCATAGACATGATGAAACTAGATGAAAAACAATGAAAGAAGGAAAGATAGAACCCTAGAAGTTGAAGAATAGAGCTTGAGCATCCAAAATCCTCCTCCAAGGGGTGAAGAAAGTGTGATTTCGCCTCTTTCTGTCCAAAGATACTAACCCTAATTCGGCTAAAACTTTATATAGATTCCTCAAAATAACAGAAAGTAGGCCCAAGTCCAAACTAAATGGCGCTCACGGTAATTAGCGCTCAGTGGTAAGTGCGGTTCTTCTATTTTGACACTCAGTTGCAGTTTTTCCCTCTCAGCGGTGACTGCGAGACTTCAGAGTGCCGCTCAGCGGTAAAAGTTGCGCTGAGCGGGAACTACGACTATTCTTTTGTGCACTTTTCCTTCCTTTTCTGAGTTCAACTCTTAGCTACTTCACTTCTTTCATTGAATTCATATTAAAACCTGCCAAAACAAGGAAAACCAAGCATAAACTATCCAACTCTCTTATTTCCACAACATAAGCAAAAACATGATTTCAAGCTAATTTCTAAGTCATAAAGGTTGTCTTTAAGGTCAAAATTAAGTATAAAAATAACAGTTTTTCAATTGTTATCACAACCCCAAATTTAGAACTTTGCTTGTCCTTAAGCAAACAAGATATAACTCAGTCTTGCACCAATCCATACAAGGGTTCACCACATTCAAAACTCTTTTTTCTAAGACAAGTAATTACTCAAATCAACTCATCATCCAACAAATGCTATTCTCATCAATGATCTATTAACTAAGCATAGATGTAATCATGTGCTCATGGAATCTTTCCTCACTAGATAAAGTGTTTCACTCAAACACACAAGTGTATAAGAGGTCACTCCTTCACTCTACTATCACAATGTCACATGAATTAAAATTGCCTTTCATTTAACCATAATCAAACACATTCACAAGTAGGTATCATCACAAGGACTTTTCTATGGCTTATAATGTGGCTGGGCTAACAAGAAAAATACTTTTTCTGGATCACAAAATCCTTGAGTTAAGTGAATCATCTAAACACAACCATTCTTCCTTCTTCCCAACTTTCTTTTGCATTGAGCCTTTCTTTTTCTTTCTTTTCTTTTCCTTTTTATTTTACTTTTCACATGCTTAGATCAATGCTTTTCATATTCCCTTTTTAAACCTCCCAACAACCCCAAACTTGAACATTTATCAATACCACAAGATATCTTCAACTCAACTCAAGGTAAATCTTTTCAAAAAGGGTTTTCTATCATGTTCAAAGCTAAGGGTTCAAAGGATAGAATACATTGTGCTCTCTTTTATTGGGCTAAAATCATGCATTTGGCTAATAAAGGGTTACCAACAGATGGCCTTGATCATATGACACATACAAGCAAGTGATTCAACCATAGACACCTGGGCAAAGTCATTCATGCTTTCAAAGTAATAACACTCATTCACAAAAACTCTGGAGTTCAAAACCTCACACATAGGCTCATTCAACATTTCACATACACATCCTACTTAGCATCATAATCACAATCACAACATCATGCATTTGTTCACATAGCTCGTGAACAACCAACTGTATATCAACATATAGTGCACAATCTCAACATCAATCAATATCCAAGCATCATCAAGCAATACTCATCATGCATAAATCACAACCAAACCATCATAGCAGATAAAAGTTCCTAAATTAAATCAAAGTAGATTCTCAATTAAACCTAGAAACCCTAGAACTCATATAATCAATATGCATGTAGATTCAAACACATTATGATGCAAAAATCTTTGCTTTTAACAAGATAGAGAGATGAAAGACATAGAGAGAGAATAACTTAAATCAATAACCAAAGTAAACAATTGCATTAACTCAATCGAACCTCAGAATCCATAATGGAATTACAGCAGAATAGCCCTAGATGCTTAGCTCTCCATGAATGGAGTTGAATACAAGATGAAAGAAAAGTGAAAGGAGTCACCCCCACACTTAAACTATGCATTGTCCTCAATGTATGCCTTATATATAAAATGCAAAGAAAAAGTATGAGGGAACTTACCTCCTTCATGGTGGAAGGAATGCTAGTAGGACTTCATTGGAAAAGTCATCCTGGATAGGAATGTTATCTTTTCCCTTTTCAATCCTACTAAGATGGTCAACTACTACATTATGTGACCCACCTCTGTCTTGAATAGGAGTCAACTTGTCCTTCTCGTTCTTGACCATTGTGATTCCATATTTCTCGGGAACCACATGTATAAGGCCTACCCAAGTGCTGTTAGAATTTGAATATATAAGACCTGTTTGTAGCAACTTGGTGTCCTTTTTCTTTACAACCCCCATCAGTTGAGGATTCAGTCTTCCTTGAGGTTGTCTCACTGGTTTAGCATCCTTCTCCAAATGTATTCTATGCATGCAAAAAGAAGGGCTAATACTAGGAATATCTGCTAAAGTCCAGCCTATTGCTTTCTTGTGGTCTCTGATAACCTGTAATAGCTTTTTTTCCTGCTCATCAGTAAGCAATGCAGATATAATAACAGGGAGTTTCCCATCCCTCTCAAGATAAGCATATTTCAAATGGGATGGTAAAGGTTTCAACTCCAAAATGGGTGGCCGCACCACAGATGGCAAAATTTTACTGCCTAAGGTAGTCTCAGCCACCTCAACATCACACTCGGACGCCACAGAGGTATCATCTATTAATACCGCGTCCTTAATATCACCTGCTTTACAGTTTCCTTTTTCGTCCAAAATTAGGGACGACATATTTGAAAAAGAAAAATTGTTTACAACATCACTTGATAAATCAATACAAAACAAAAAACAAAGAATGATCTTTAATCTGGTGCTTCCCAGCTTCCAACACGTTGAACCACACCTTCTCGTCTCCTATCTCCATTGTCAATGATCCTGCATGCACATCTATCTTTGTTCGTGTTGTCATCATGAAAGGTCTTCCCAAGATAATAGTTGTTGGACTGATTCCTTCATCATCCTTCATGTCCAAGATATAGAAATCTGCAGGAAAAATTAATTTGTCTACTTCGACAAGGATGTCCTCAAGCACACCTGCAGGGTTAACTGTGCTACGGTTGGCCAGTTGAATGACCACACCAGTAGTCTTAAGAGGTGCCAAAGATAGAGAAGTAAACACTGATAAAGACATTACATTTATGGAAGCCCCTAAATCTAGCATGGCATTGTCAAACTTTGAATTTCCAATAACACAAGGAACAGAAAACATACTTGGATCTTTGCATTTTCGCGGTATTTCAATATGCTTCTTAATCAAGCTTGACACATTTCTTCCCAAATTCACAACCTCATTATCCCTAAAACGTCTTCTATTTGTACAAATTTCTTTCAAAAACTTGGCGTATTTAGGGATTTGTTGAACAGCATCTAGCAAGGGAATATTGATCTCCACCTTTTTGAAAGTATTTAAGATCTCTTGGTCTAATTCCCCCAACTTTTTGTTTCTCGGCTTCAACCGATTTGGATATGGAGGAGGTGGAGAATAAGATAGAGAAGAGTTAGAAGAAGAGTTAGAGGATACTAACCTGGATTTATCAGTGGTAGTCTCAGGTGATGGTTCATTTGATCCTCCATTGTCATCAATTTGCGCTCCTTCTTCATCCTCTTGGGCTCCTTCAGGACCTTCTACTTCCTTACCCGTTCTCAAAGTAATAGCACTTACATTTTGCGGGTTGATCACTGTTTGTGCAAGCAGTTTGTTTGATTCCTTAGCCTCTAATTTTTCTACCCTCTAAGTTAAATCTACAATTGATATCTTGATTTCTGAATTTTGCTCAAGTATTGTTTTCATGAAATCTTGTAGTGACATTTCAAGTTGAGATTGTTGCCTTTGTTGAGGTGGAACATAAGGTTGCATGTTCTGCTGATACCTATTGAAGGATGAGTCATGATAGTTCTGGTATGGTCTATTTCCTCCAATCATGTTTGCAGCAAAAACTTGAGATGGATTTTCCACAGTGGTTTCCACCAAGCTAGGACATTCATCAGTATAATGGTCAGTTGAAATGCAAATTCTACACTTCTTAGTAATTTATGGAGTTGAGGTTTTAAACAAGCTTGCAATGTGATCGAGTTTGCTTTCTAGCTTATTTAATCTTTCATCTATCTTCTTCCCATCAACTGCACCATTTTCAATTTCATGCACTCCCTTCAGCAAAGTCACTGAATTTTCTCTTGTGTCATACTGTTGATTGTCTACTGCCTTTCGTTCTATTAGATCTATACCATCTTCTGGTGACCTGTCTAAGAAAGATCCTCCGCTTGCAGCATCTGCCCATGACCTATCAGCAGGACTTAAGCCTTCATAAAAGCTTAGAATAAAATCTTCCATTTGGAGTTGAGGGCATGAAGAACATAGTTTCTTGAATCTTTCCCAATATTCACTAAGATTCTCTCTATCTCTCTGTCTTATATCTTGAATTTCTCTACGGATGGGAGATAATCTGGATGCAGGAAAATACTTTTCAAGAAAAAGTCTTTCAATAATTTCCCAATTTGTAATCCTTGCAGAGAGATAATACCACCAATCTCGAGCTGCTCCTTGAAGAGTAAATGGAAAAGCTCTCATTTTAAGGCAATCTATTGTGATCCTGGGAGATCTAAAATTTTCACACAACATGTGAAATTGTCTTAAGTGCTTGTGTGGATTCTTCCTTGATAACCCATTGAACTTTGGTAAGGCATTTAACAGGTCAGGTCTCAACTCCCACTCCTCATTAGGGTATTCAATGTTACTTCGGATAACTGTATTCTGGGAGGTGGCTAACTGTCTGATGGTTCTTTGTGCCATATTGTTTGGGTTAGGATCAGGTAAAAGATTGGATGGTATGTTTGTGATGGGAGATAATGAAGGTGGTATGACTTCAGATGTAGCAAGTGTTCCCTTAGTAGAACACCCAAATTTCAATCTTCTCCGCAGCTTACGCAAATTCCTTTCAAATTTCGGGTTAATTTGATAAAATTCTTCCGGGTTAGCTCTGGTCATGCACTACGCAATTGGAAGTTGTTCCTCTGTTACTTCTCTTTTTCTTTTGTTCTTGCTTTAGATAAATATTTCAAATAAGAGATAAGAGAGACTTGTTAGGTCCACTCCCAGGAAAGAGAGGTGTGTCACAATGGACAACTTAAGTACCAAGTCTTTCCTAGCCAGAGTGTATTCAAACTAGCCTCAAGTAATTCTCAAGAGAAATTTTTAATAAAACAAGAACAAAGTTTTTTTTTTTTTTTTTGCTAAACCAATAATGACTAAAGACTATAAAATAACTCAAATTATAGTAAATGTATGTGCGTTAAATAAAACAAATAATAATAAAAAAAGTAAAAATAAATAAAATAAAATAAAATAAGAATCAAAATATTTAAAATACTAACCGTATTCCCCAGCAACGGCGCCAAATTTGATAGGCTGTCGTTGAAGCTATCAAATTAATACTACCTTTCAAGGCAACTTCAGTATTGCCAAGTAGTATTTAAGAAAGTAGATAGGGTTAAGGTAACCCTGAGTCGTCTCCCAACGAACACGGAATTGCTTTTGAATATCTGTGACTCTTACGAATGCTATTCAATGCTTATGAATAAAAGTAATGGTTGAAGAGTGTTTAAAGAATAAATAAGAAACTTAAAAACAGTTACGATGAAATAGGCTAATTCCACTACTTTTCCAAGATAGATTCATCATCGGTTATTCACAGATAATTGTTCAATTGATTATTGTTTAAGTTTCAAATTAATTAAAGTACATTCTTAATTAATTTGAGGGCGATCATGCATTTAACCAAAGTAAATTCTCAATCAAATGCAAAACCTTTCTAGATTATTCACAATAAATTCAACCAAAGTACATTCTCAATCAAATTCTATTGTGTTTAATCATGTTTATTCTTAAATCTCCTAACCAATTTAAAAGTTAATCAATCAAAGTAAATTCTCAATTAATTATAGTTGAAATTATTACTACCAACCAAAGTACATTCTCAATTGATAGTAAAAACCATTTAATCATATGAAAGTTCCTAAATTAAATCAAAGTAGATTCTCAATTAAACCTAGAAACCCTAGAACTCATATAATCAATATGCATGTAGATTCAAACACATTATGATGCAAAAATTTTGCTTTTAACAAGATAGAGAGATGAAAGACATAGAGAGAGAATAACTTAAATTAATAACCAAAGTAAACAATTGCATTAACTCAATCTAACCTCAGAATCCATAATGGAATTACAGCAGAATAGCCCTAGATGCTTAGCTCTCCATGAATGGAGTTGAATACAAGATGAAAGAAAAGTGAAAGGAGTATGAGAGAATGAATTTTTAAGTGAATTCCTTTGGGTCTCTTTATATAGGGCTTGATTGGGCTTGGACTCTGAGTATTCAGTTGACAAAATCTTTTACTTATATCTTCCAAATAGCTAAAAGATTTAGATAATTATAACATTATTTGGAAGATATTTTCTGTTGATATTCCCAAATCAAATTAATTCAACAACTAAATTTTATCTTTTAGCGTTTTCTGACTTTCCAAAATTGCACAAATGCCCTGAAATTGTCTCTATCTGCACTTTAGCCGCTTCTGAGTTTCTGAAATTGCAAGAAAGCCCCTCAGTTGACCAGACTTTGACCAGAGAAGGTTTATTGACCAGCTTTGACCAGAGGAGCACGCGCCCAATGGGAGCTCGCCACGTGGCATTCCCCTTTCTCCCAAATTAGGGTTCAGATTTGGGCAAAGGCTTGCCCCTGCGCCATGTTTCTCTGTGCCGCCACGCCTATTCTCTCTTCGTGTTAGGTTTTGCTCCTTCTTTGCAGGTTTTGAGAATGAGGTGCGGCGTCCATGGTGACAGCGGCCTGGATTTGGTTAGATCTAGGGTTCACAGCGGCGGCGCGACATTGGGGTTTGCGGTGGAGACGCTGGCGAAGATGCGGCGATTTCTGGGTTCTTGGGTTTCCTTTTGTTTTTCTGAGTGTAGGTGGTAGTTCTCGCAGAGGAAGATGACGGTGATGGAGGTGCGATGGTGGCGCGATTTTGATTTCTGGTGGAGATGCGAAACTACGGAAGAAGGTGATGGCAAGAGTGGTGGTCCGTTGATGCGCTAGTGTGAAAGGAGATTGATGATGGAGGTCGCGGCGTGGTGGTGAAGACGGTGGCGCGATTGCGGCGCGGCAGCACGTGGTGACCGGCGGTGGCGGAAAGGCGCAGCGGGAAGGAGGTGGCGGCTAGGGTTCTATTGGAGAAGGTGGAAGATGATGCTCATGGTTTAGGGCTGAGGTGGCGAGATGTGGTTGGCTAGATCTGTGTGGGGAGGATTTGGACACGTGGCATGATCTGGTGGAGTCTAACTTAGGAGGGGTGTGTATAGGAAACTTAGGGAGGTGTAGTAGAAATGGATTACTGTTTGGCTTAGTATTGGGCCTGTTTCAGAAATAGGAGTGTATGTGATAGACGGGGCCCAAGCCCAATTAGCTTAGTGTAGTATTTCTTTTACTTTTATTAAAACATGTGTAAAAGGTGTTAGGCATGTGCTAGATAGGAGGGACTTTTAGTCCTATATATAGCCATGTCACCACCTCTTGTAAGATACTTTTGAGAATAATGAATTAAACTTTCTGTAGAGAGAACTCCAGAATTTAGTTCCCTTGAAAGTCAAGGTTAGAGAAACCCAAAGGATCTCCTCTAGCCACCTTCCCTCTCACGTTATCATTCTCTCATTTTCCATTATCCGAATCTCTCTCCTCCGTAACATCCATATCACGCCAGTTTCACCAATTACTAGCTTCCTCGTGGCTTGCATCAGATCTATTGCCACGCGTGCCTTTTTCCCTCACGAGTTTCCATCAGCACACCACTACATCTTCATTTCGCGAATCTTCATCTACTTCACTCTCGAGAGAGAGCTCTTCCACCACGAACCACATCGTTTCCGCAGACCTCCCCGTAAATCATTTTCCACCGATTAATTCCCTTCTCGCCGACTAATATCACTTCCTCACTGTTTAAATCCGCTTCCGCATCAAACCCTAGGTTTTCCACCGAACAAACCTCCAATCCTAGGGTTCCTAATTCTTCCGCTGCCTCATCTGTTTCTCCTTGGCAGAATCTGAGGATTCACTGGTCAAATCGTTTCTTCAGCTGCTTCTCGGTACTTCATCTCGATCAAATCCAGATTTCATGTCGTCTCCGGATTCAGCTCAAGCCGTCAGCTATCAAGTGGTATTCAGAGCCTAGGATAGGCGCGTCCGCTTGAGCTAAGTATCTCGTTTCTCTCTGATCTGAGTTACTCTTTGTTGATTCTCAAATTTTCTGTCTCGATCTGTTCTCTGTTCTTGAGATTCAATCTGTGCGTTTGGTTTTTTTCAAATTTTCCGTGTTGTTGATTATCATTCGTGCAATGTCTTGAGTATTTTACTTTGTCTTGTTAGTTGTTTGGTTTCTATACATCAATTGCTGCTTACAGTAGGTTCTGGTTGAGTCAATTTGTGTGTGCCAGCTTTACTTTGAGTCTTTTCCTCATCTTAATCGGTCCAAAATTTTGTTTGAGTCATTTTATTTGAGCATCAATTCTGTTTTGTCATAGTTGTCATGTTAGTTGATTTTTCTTGTTCATAACTTCAAGTTGTACTTCTTAATTGAGTTGTGTTTGTGGTGATCTGATTGTATGTTCAATGTGCATACCGTATGAGCTATGACATTCAATACTGAGAGCTCGGATGCATGAAATGAGCAGCAGATCTGATTTGAATTTTCTGTTGTGAACTTCTGGTTTTAATAAGCTGTTGAATCTGAACATTGAAGCTATTCTGCACTTTTAAAATTAAGCTGGAATGCTGAGATGACTAGTAACAAAGTGCCAACCAGAAAAGGCGTGATATGCTCAGCATTAGCTTGGTTGTTAGTGTGAAAATCACAGCAGAGATTACTTGCAAGCAGTAGGCCGAAATGCATATTTCCTTGCTTGAGTCATTTGTTTTGTTGTTGTTCATTTCAGTAGTAGATCATTGCTGGAATTTTGTGTATTTAATCCTAGAGTCTTTGCGAACCATTTTAAAAATTTCTAAACTGCAGAACTAAGTTGTTTCAATGCTTGTTAATCACTGTTTTGGTCCAAAACGAAATAAAGGCATGAGTTGAGTAAATCCGTTCAAAAGAGGCAAATTCTGAAAAGAAAAATAAGGAACTGAACATGTGAATTTGAGTAAAAGCCTATGAAATTGTGTAAACTGGCCTTGAATGATCAAAACAAGCATCATTAAACTTGTTCGAATGGATTTCAGTGTGTAATTGTGTCCAGAATTGAAATTGCTAAAAATAGCTATTGGACAAGTTCAATTTTGCATCTGAAACCTGTGTTCACCAACCAGTTCTGCAATTCCTTACTGCATTTTTTTTATTTGTTTTCTTAATCTGTTCTAGATCCCTTGTTAGGTTCTGTTTGTGTGCTCACCTTATTCATTACCTTGTTTCTTGTTTGTCTTGATTGACTTTCCTGGTTTTTGTCTCAATGCATGTGCATTATGTTCTGCTGAATCATAATTGGATCTTTTCTTTGCTTTATTAATCTGATCTCAAGTCAGTTGCTTTGCTGTTTTTGTCATTCCATTACCTTGTTTATCCTAGCCATTTTCCTGATTGAGAAATCTGATTCCATTCTGGTTTTTGGGATTTGAAAGAAGGTAAGTGTGAATGGTAGCATATTAGGTGGTGGTGATCCACAGGATTCTCTGGTTTAGACTGAAAATTTCATTTGAGTGCCTTAAAATGTTTTAAAGAGAAACCTCAGTGCTGTGAGCTTAGTAAGGCTGACTTAGGCCACTTCCTTGGCACATTTGTATGAGAGAATCAGTTTTACTTAACTGTGTGCTGACGGTTTACTTGTGCAGGAAAGTGAGATTGATTAAGCTGGAATGCAACCCATTGGACCAAGAGAGAAAGTTTTCTTGCATTGAATCTGATTATTGCATTCTGATGCATTCATTTTAGATTTTAAATTGTTTACTGAAATCATTGAGATATTATATGTCTGAATGTGATTACTGATTTCATGGTTTTCTTACAATTGTTGAAATCTGTTGATTCCTTCTTAGCACCATCACTCTTTCTTTGTTGAGATCATTTTTCCAAATGCATATAGAAAATATTTTCCTGGTATTAATCACATGCAGAATTCAGTTTTGTTCAGATTGATTAATTGCATACCCTTGCATGCCACCTAGTTAGTTGTTCATGGACTGATTTATGCATGAATTGATTTGCTTAGAGTAATTAGGCTTGTGCATGAACTTGTTTTAACTACCAAAGCATCATTCCATTTGTTTAAGAAGTGACTAAAGCACTTAATTTTCAATTCTGACTTCCTGGTTGAATTAAGCACATCATTATTTTTACCCGTTGGATTTATCAGATTTTAAATTAGAATTGAATGGTTGCTTAAATCAGTTTAGTTCAGCTTTGAATTACACACATTGCATCTGGTTAATGTCCATTCCTATTTGTATTTGCTAGATTTGGGTTTGATTTTGTATGCAGAAATGAACCTATGCAGAAATGAACCAGTGTAGGGTGTCCAATAGAAGTTGAGATTAGTTTAGAATGAGCATGAGTATAGCTTGAGCAACCAGTAACAGCCATCTGAACTGAAGGGAGTTCCTTTTATCTCAAACTGCTTTTGATATCCTTAAATTGTTTTGTATGGCCTGCAATCATTGGGATTAGAATTGTTTAATCTGCTGATTTAGTTGGAATTATCTGTGCAGAGTTGTTTTCATTGGAATTCAAATTGTCCAGGAGTTTAATTGAGCAGCTGCAGAATCTCACTAGAAAGCTTGTGCAGCCAAGAGAAAGGGAAGTTCTTACTGCCCTATATTTTTGTGCAAACTAATTTTACTAAGGGTGTAAGTGACAGCAGTCTTGATTCATTTGTGTTGCAGGATTGGACAAGTTAATTTCTTGATTAGGCTGAGAGAGGTAGTTGAAGGCCATATTTTGATCAAGTGAAGCCCTGCAGCAGTGAATCGTACCCAGAACGTTCAAGAACAAGACTAGTAGCATAGCTTGTTTTATTTGAATTTGTTTTTGTGTAATCTGGTTTGTAATAGTCTAGTGTTAGCTTTTTGATTGGGTTTATTCTGCATTGTAAAAGGCCTTTTATAAAGTCCAAGTGCTTTGGAAGAGTCCTTGGTGCTCTTTCAAACTCTTGGCAACTTTACTTGCTTTAAATTTAGCATAGGTAGATAGATGAATGTGTGATTTGATTTGTGTTTCTCGTAGGGGTCATTAGAGTTCGCTGTATTCTTAAGTGTTGTGTTTGTTTGATTTTGTGTTTCACGTTTAGGGGTGATTTAGGCTAAAAGGGATTAAACTCTAAGCCTTATCACATTAGAGTCCAAGAGTCTAGTCTTTTAATTGTGCTTAATTGTTGTGATTATTTGTGAGTTGTCCTTTGATTTTAAAAGTGATTTTAGTTTAAAGGGTAACTAGTAGTAATCTAAGACATTTCTGGCAAGGCAAGACTTGGTACTTAAGCAGTCTTTATGACTCACCTCTCTTACCTGGGACTTGTCTAAGTGTGAATCTTGTATATCTTTTACACTAGAAAAACTTTTAGAAACAAAGATGTCTTGTTATCTATATAGGTCTTCTAGGAATTTTAATTTTGATAAGCAACTTAGTTACAAAGACATCAAAAGAGAACATGATAAAGCTAGAAGGGAGTCTTGTCCATTTTATGAATTTGATAGGATTGAAGATGATTTGTATAAACAAGCTAGTGAAAGTATTCCATTCTTTGGTGATGATATTGGTGCATTAACATACCTAGCTTGGGAAAAGGAAATTGATGACATGCATTCATTCATGGTAAGCAAAAGTAAATCTGAATCCTTCTATTCTAGAGATAATGAATCTTACATTCTTAGTCTTTACACTTCTAGTTTTAAAAAGCATGCAAGAGAGTGGTGGGATGATAGGCAATATCATGTTAAGATAGGTAGAAAATATCCCATTCATGATTGGAATGAATTGAAAGCTTGTATGAAAAGAAAGTTTGTGCCTCGAGAAATTGAAAGAAACTTAGAACTTATGAGAGAGCTTATTAGAAAAGGTGAGTCATTCATTCAAAATATAAGTGGGTTCTCTTGTAGGGAAAGTGAGTTTCTAGAAAAACTTAAGAGGCTATGGGAAGAGACAAGCAAATATAGAATTGAGAGATTAAAAAGAGAAAAACAAAAGCAAGAAGTAAGAGAGAAAAGAGAAAAAGAAAGAAGAGAAGAGGAAGAACGAAATAGAAGAGAAGAGGAAGAAAAAAAGAGAAGAGAAGAAGAGAAAAGAAGAGAGCAAGAGAGAAGAAAAGAAGAAGAAAACAAGAGAAGAAAAGAGGAAGAAAGAGAGAGAAGAGACGAGGAAGAAAGAGAAAGAAGAGAAGAAGAGAAAAGAAGAGAGAAAGAGAGAAAAGAAGCACAAAGAAGAGAAAAGGAAGAAGTTGAAAGAATAGAAATGGAAGAAAAGACAAAGCAACTAAGGGTCACATCTCTTCCTACCCTAGAAGCTAGACTCTTAAGGGGAGGTTTTCTATCCTCTCACTTTTCTCCATTTATATTTGAATTTTCCAAATTTCACTTTTCTTTCAAAGACTTTGCCACTCCATCTTTAAAAATGTTATCACTTTCAACACATGCAAAGTCACAACTTAGGTTATGGTTACCTTTATGGTTACCAATAACTCAAGATACACATAAAATTGCAAATGAAGAAAGGTTTCCTTGTTACATTAACATTAAAAATTTCAAAATTAGGAAACCTTCTTCTACACATGACTTTTATATATATTATTAGGTCAAAGAGAACTAATTAGAGATATGTTTGATGTTTATTGCATATGGATATTTGACCCAGGAGGAACCCTTGTGAAGCCAACAAAAATAAGTCTTCAGAAGCACCATCAGATTTGAGGACAAATCCTTTCCAAGGGGGAGGGGATGATAGACGGGGCCCAAGCCCAATTAGTTTAGTGTAGTATTTCTTTTACTTTTATTAAAACATGTGTAAAAGGTGTTAGGCATGTGCTAGATAGGAGGGACTTTTAGTCCTATATATAGCCATGTCACCACCTCTTGTAAGATACTTTTGAGAATAATGAATTAAACTTTCTGTAGAGAGAACTCCAGAATTTAGTTCCCTTGAAAGTCAAGTTTAGAGAATCCCAAAGGATCTCCTCTAGCCACCTTCCCTCTCACGTTATCATTCTCTCATTTTCCATTATCCGAATCTCTCTCCTCCGTAACATCCATATCACGCCAGTTTCACCAATTACTAGCTTCCTCGTGGCTTGCATCAGATCTATTGCCACGCGTGCCTTTTTCCCTCACGAGTTTCCATCAGCACAACACTACATCTTCATTTCGCGAATCTTCATCTACTTCACTCTCGAGAGAGAGCTCTTCCACCACGAACCACATCGTTTCCGCAGACCTCCCTGTAAATCATTTTCCACCGATTAATTCCCTTCTCGCCGACTAAAATCACTTCCTCACCATTCAAATCCGCTTCCGCATCAAACCCTAGGTTTTCCACCGAACAAACCTCCAATCCTAGGGTTCCTAATTCTTCCGCTGCCTCATCTGTTTCTCCTTGGCAGAATCTGAGGATTCACGGGTCAAATCGTTTCTTCAGCTGCTTCTCGGTACTTCATCTCGATCAAATCCAGATTTCACGTCGTCTCCGGATTCAGCTCAAGCCGTCAGCTATCAGTATGTAGGGATTTTACGGGGTGTAAGGATAAAGTCTGCCATTTTGGTCCATTTGTATATTATTCTGCAATTAAAATCTGATTTTGGGCCTTGAATTGTTATTTGAACCAATAAAACTTATATTCTCAGCTGCACAAATAAACATTAAAACATCCAAGAATAATTTATGCGCTAAAACTTACTTTTTACACCTCTTTATTTCCCAAACCCAATAATTTCATTCATCACAAATTCACTTAAAATCAACCATTTAAACACAATTATCCAATCAAAATTTTAATTTTCAAACTTAAATGTGGGCATAAATATGCACTCATCAAGAAGCAAATAAGTTCAACAATACAAAACAAAAGATAAAAAATCCTCCTCTAGAGGTGATAGCATCCATCAGTAGATGCTATCTCAGCTCCTCATTAACCCATGCTGTCATCTAAATCTTCCTCTTCTTCATCATCCTCAGCATCTTCAAAAGCATCCTCATCATCCTCATAATCCATAGCTGAAGCTCCAGCTGCTCCAGCTCTACTACCTTGGGCTTGCTCCTCTGGCCACGCCACCACATTATGAAACTCATCCATGGTCCACCTATGTGCTGGGGGTGTATCATAGATCCCAATAATGATCTCAGTTGTGGCCACTTGCCCTCTGTGAATGGATTTCATCCTAGCATCTATAAAAGACATATACATGTCCCTCATCTGAAATGGCTCTGCCTCATGAGGCTCTACAGATGCCTGGCCTTGTGGTTGTCCTCTCCCTCTGCGAGGACGACGTGGTGATACTGGTTGAGCTGCCTCATCACCTTCTGATAACAGTTGAAAAACTGTTATTTTCATGTCTAAAATTGATACTACAAGCAACCTTTAACACTTAGTAACTAGCTTGGAATTATATTTTTGCTTACATTTTCAGAAATAAGAGAGTTGGACAGGTTTATGCTTAATTTCAGTGTTTTATGCAGATTTTGAGGTGAATTTGGTGAAAGAAGTGAAGTAGGACAGAGTTGGAATTAGAAAAGGACACAAAAAGTGCAAAAGGTGAAGCCGCAAGTACCGCTCAACGCCATTTTACCGTTGAGAGGCACTACTTAAAACTCGTTTGCACCGCTGAGGGGTAAAAGTGCAGGTAAGGGGAAGAATTCAACACACGCACTTACCGCTGAGCACCATTAATTTGGGCTTGGGCCTACTTTTCTGTAATTTTTAGAATAGTATATAAGCTTCAGGACGTCCTAGGGTTTGTATCTTTAGCTGGAGAAGACGCAAAACACACTTTTCACCCCTTGGGGGTAGAATTGGAGATGGTGACGACTCTCCTCTTCTCTTTCTAGAGTTTTTCTATCTGTTCCATTCTTTCATTATTGTTCATCTAGTTTCACCATGAATATGGTGAACTAAACTTTGTCTTGTTGTTGGGGAATCAATGTAATCTTTTGAAGCTCTCATATATGGAATTTTGTGTTTAAACATCATATTTATGATACATCCTTTCTTTCATCAATAGTTAGGGTTTTTCTTCTTTGCTCAAACCATGCATTGTTTAAATCATTCGATGTCATGATTATTGGTTTTATTGATATGGACACATATGGTAAAATCTAGATTCGGGGAAACTCTCCCAACAGTAGTATAAACCTAGACATAGGAATATGATGGTTGGTTGTCGTTAAGCTTTCATTCACTATGATGCATGATTAATTGCTAGGGAGACAAGACATTGTAAACTAGTGATTATGATTAGGCTTTCTTCGCTGAGACATCGGGTTTAAGGTAAATTAGAGAGTGGCATTAACATTGATGAAAAGAATGATGAATTCCTAAATATATGAGAGTGGATAAGATGAAATTGATTACCCCAACAACATAATCAACCATATAATTCGTTCCAAGTGTTTGTGTTCTTCTTTCCGTTGATCAAAACTCATACATACATGTTTACTTTTTGTCTTTTGAAATTTGAAACCTCAAGAATTTGTTTATTTTCACAAGTCTTAAATAATCAAGAAGTCATATAACTAACTAGGCCGTGAGTCCTTTGGGAGAACGATACTTCGTCTTACCAAGTTTATTACTTGATAGGATTCGGTCACACTTGCCGAGGTTACAAGTTTTTGGCGCCGTTTTCGGTGTTCAGAAATTTGTCATCAAGTTTTTGGCGGCGTTGCCGGGGACTCGTGGTTTAACTAGTTTATTTGTGTGATTATTGATTATCTTTGACTTGAATTTTGAATTTTGAAATTTGAATTTCTGTTTTTATTTTCTGTTTTTATTTTTCTGTTTTTATATTCTGTTTTCTATTTTTATTTTTCTGTTTTTATTTTTATCTTCTATCTTTCTATCTTTGATCTTCTTATTTTTTATTCTTTTTATCTTCTCTATCTTTTTGTGCTAACAAATTTTTCTAGGGACTTGTTTTCTTGTGTATGCTGGAAGCAATTCGTACTAGAAGCAAGAAAACCTCAAAACCTCTTCTTGAAGGCTTGGACGAAAGTAGAAGGAGGAGAATAATTTGTACATCTAGAGAACTTTTCCCTCCTCCTGAAGATCTCGTCTAACCTTCACCACAAGGTTCTCACCATAGCACTAAGGAGATGGAGGAGAATAATGGTAGACGGACTCTTGTAGATTACACCAATGTAGTTGGCGCTCAACATTTTAACAACATAGCAAGACCGAGGGTCATTACAGCAAACATGGAGGTGAAACCGACGTTGATCCAGCTGGTTAAGAGTAATCAATTTAATGGGTTGTCACATGAAAGCCCATATGAGCTCCTCACAACCTTTAATGAAATCTGCAATACAGTGAAGATAGATGGGGTGCCCGACGAAGCAATCAAACTTAGCTTGTTTCCTTTCTCATTGGGAGGCAATGCTAAGCTTTGGTTGAACTCTTTTCCAGAAGGGAGCTTTACAGAGTGGGAAGCTGTGGTCACAAAGTTTTTGAACAAATACTTCCCACAATTCAAGGTCAACAAAGGGAAGCAAGAGATCTCTTCTTTCAGGCAAGGCATGGAAGAATCACTAGGTCATGCATGGGACAGGTACAAAAGCCTATTAAGAAAGACTCCCACACATGGATTTGACGAAGTAGAAGTAGTCCTAATCTTCCTTGGAGGTCTTGGTTCACAAACCAAGTTGATGCTAGACGCCTCAGCTGGAGGCAATATTAAATGGAAGACTCCAGAGGAAGCAACTGAAATAATTGAAAACATGGCTACTAATGAAAATGAGCTGAACAGTGAAAGAGGACCTCCTATTCAACAAAAAGGAGTTCTACAGTTTCAATCCAATGATGCCTTGTTAGCTCAGAACAAAATAATAATTCAACAATTGGAGAATCTCACAAAGGCACTTGCACAACTGCCAAAAGAGTTAAAGATTGTTGCACAGGTTCAACAACAGATGTGTGAACTATGTGGTGGTGACCATATCAATGATCAATGTGCCTTTCCAGTGGAAGCTTTAGAGGATGTTAACTTCATGGCCAATCAATTTCCATACCGTCAGGGGAACTTCAATCAAGGGTGGAAACCTCACCCAAGTATTGGTCAAGGACAAAGTGGGCAAGCTAGACAATCAGGGCAATTTAACAAGCAACAAAAACAACCAACCTTATGGTAACAAATGTCTACACTTAATGAAAGATCAATAAGGATGGAAGATCTTCAGCAATTTATACAGGCAACTGAATCCACTCAAAAGAGCACTAAAGCTGCTATTAAGAACTTGGAGATTCAAGTGGGTCAACTTACTAAGTAGTTGGAAGAAATGCCTGACAAGAATTTTGGGGCTAATACTGAGGTTAACCCCAGGGAAGAGTGTAAAGTGCTAGTGAGTGCAAATGTTGAAAAAGTTGAGTTGGAAAAAGAAGAGAGAAAAGAGAGAGAAGAGAAAGAAGAAGAGAAAATTTGTGTGAAGATGAAGAAAGTGAGTGGAAAAAGAGAAAGCAAAAAGAAAGTGAGAGAAAAGAAAAAGAGGACGAGAGAAAAAAAGAAAGAATCATATGAAAAACCTGTTCGTCATCCAAAGAAGTATCATAGGAAGAAGGAATTTGAGCGTTTTATGGAAATCTTCAAGAAATTGGGGATTAAAGTTCCTATGATTGAGATATTGCAACAGGTTCCTGGTTTTATCAAATTCCTGAAGAAATTCAGTGGAAAGAAGAAAAAGAAGAAAAAACTTGAGTTTTATTGGGTCAAGCTAGTGACTTTAAAAGAGCGCTTGCTGGGAGGCAACCCAGGGATTTAAGAACTTTTCATTTTTGGTTTGGTGATGTAATTTTGAACTTTTGGGTATTTTTGTTTTTGTTATAAGTTTGTTACAGGGTTTACATCTACTGATGGATGTTAGGCGGAAGAGTATCTACAAAAGGATACTATGTTTGTATACACCTACTGATGGGTGTTGGTAAGAAAGATTTGCATCTACTGAAGGGTGCTGGAGGATTTTGGGTCAGGCTCGTGACGTTAAACAAGCGCTACCTGGGAGGCAACCCAGTTGATTGATTGTATCTTTGTTGTTTGTTCTACTTTAGTTGAATGATAGGGATTGGATGCATGAGTGATCTGAGAACTTAATTACAGGGAGCAAGTGAGGAGCATGAGTAGAAGGCACCTAGGTTAAGCTAGGAAGAAGAAAAGCACAACACGAAAGCGTCGCTGAGCGGTGGTATCGCAAAAGGGGCTTAGGTTGCCCCTTAGCGGAACCCGAGCCCATTAGGGTATTTTTATACCCTAAGTCACGCTTTGGTCTCTATTTTCAGATTCTTCTCTGCACACACACTCCTAAACACTTTTCCAAAGCTTCTCTACATTTTTCCCTTCATTCCTCTTTAGAAAATCTCCCTTCCACTCACTTTCTAACTAGTTTTCCATGTAAGTTTGGGGTTGGGAGAGAGCATCATTGTTCTTCACAGTTTGAAAGCATTCAACTCATCTAGCATCTCCACCCAAGTAAGTCAAGCATTTTTCATTCTAGGGTTCTTGAGCATGAATATGATTGTTGAAGCATGAATTGTTAGAGGTTTTGATTCCTATGCATGATTTGATGAATTAATTGATGTTTGAACCGATTGAACTGATTGATTTTGATCTAGAAGTATGAAAATTGTATGTGGGTGGAGTTAGGAAAGGCCAAAAGAGTGTTTTTCAAAAATCTGCAGAATCCCCGCTCAGGGGTAAATGTCCGCTGAGCGACACTGTGACAGACTTTGGTTTTTGGCTGAATTTTGTGCTGGATTGATGCACTAGTGGTGCTGAGGGGTGATTTTGACCCTTAGCGGTGGTTTAGCATGGATTTAGGGTGTTGTTTTTGGTTTACTAATGATTAACAATATGTCTTGTGGTTTTATAATCTGTGTTTGATGTAGGAATGGCATCCTCTTCAGGCAAAAGAGTGAAGACCATGGCATCCAAAAGGAAAGATAAGGAACCAGAACAACCCCACTCTAGTAGGTTCCTATCTCGCAAACATGAGAAGAATTTTAAGGTGGTCCAAGATAGGAGGCTCCTTATGGAGAGGAAAGTTGGAATGATACCTAACTTTGCTCCTTAGTTTGGAGAGCAACTGCTGGGAAGGAATTGGGGTAAGCTAGCCACATACCCTGCACCAGCCAATATAGCTATGGTGAAGGAATTTTACACCAATGCAAGGAAGATTGGTGATTATCCGGCTAAGGATTACCTAGGCTATGTCAGAGGCCACGCTATTAGGTATGATCCTGACTCTATCAACAACTTCTTAGGTACTGAATGGGTTGGTGAGCAGTGCCAATTGCGCTATGTATGGAAGAAGGCATTGATTTTGATGATGTGTAGAGTGTTCTATGTGTACCTGGAGGACATTTTCAGAGGAACAGAACTGGTTCTGAGGTGAACATTAGGAGGACTGACTTGAACCCTCTTGCAAAGTATTGGATGACATTTTCTCATGCCAACATTCAGCCATGTTCTCATGTTTCAGACGTCACTCTTAGCAGAGCACTCCTCCTCTCCTGTGTGATCTGGAATTTGAATGTCAACATTGGACAGGTAATAACTAATGAGATACAGATTTGTGCTAACACAATAAACAGCAAAGCACCCTTAGGACATCCTTCTTTGATCACACACCTGTGCAAGATAGATGGGGTGGATACTTCTGCTTCACCATTCGAGAAGCCAAGGAAAGCAATTGATGAGGCCTATTACAAACAGTATTGTGGAGGTGAGGAGGCAGCTAAGCCAATTCCACCACGCCGTCCTCAAAGAGAAAGAGGACAAGCATAGAGTCAGGCATCTGCAGAGACACCTGAAGCAGAGCCTTACCACATGAGGGACATGTATATGTCTCTTATAGGTGCATAGTTGCAGTCTATCCACATAGGACAGGTGGCCACTGCTGAGATGATTGTTGGAATGTATGATACACCCCCAGCACACATGTGGACTATGGATGAGTTCCATAATGTGGTAGCTTGGCCAGAGGAGCAGGCCTAAGGCGGCAGAGTTGGAGCAGCTGAAGCTTCAGCCATGGAGAAGGATGAAGATGATGCCGATGATGACGCATTTGAGGATGCTGAAGATGAGGAAGAGGAGGAGGATGCAGATGACAACATAGACTGAAGAGTAGTTGAGATAGCATTTACTGATGGATGCTATCAACACTAGAGAATTTATTTTATGTGTTTGTTTGGTTTTATATTATTGAACTTATTTGCTTCTGTTTTTAGAATAGGGTTTGATGTACCCAATTGGAAACTTTGTCTATTATGATGGTTTGCTTATGATTGTTGTTTGATAAGTAATGCTTGATGATGCTTTGATGTTGATTGATGTTGAGATTGTGCACATTATATGCTTATACATATGTTTCATAAGCTTTGTGAACAAATGCATGATGTTATGATTGTTTATGATGCTAAGCAGGATGTGTATGTGGAATGTGAATGAGCATATATGTGAGGTTTTGAGCTCCAAAATTTTTGTGATTGAATGCTATTACTTTGAAAGCATGAATGACTTTGCCCAGGTTTTCTATGATTGAATCAATTACTTGTTTGCATCATATGATCAAGGCCATTTGTTGGTAACCCTTTTGTTAGCCAAATGCATGATTTTAGCCCAACAAAAGAGAAAACAATGTGTTCTATCCTTTGAACCCTTAGCCTTGAACATGATTTGAAAACCTTTTGTGAAAAGCTTTACCTTGAGTTAAGTAGAAAATATTTTGTGGACCTGATAAATGTCCAAGTTTGGGGTTGTTGGGAAATTTAGAAAAAAGGGAAAATAAAAAGCATTGAACTAAGAGCTAAGTATGTGCAAAGAAAAAGAAAAAGAGAAAGAAAAGAGAAGAAAAAGCAAAGCTCAATGCAAAGGAAAGTTGGGAATAAGTAAGAATGATTGTGTTTATATGATTCTCTTAACTCAAGGTTTTGTGATCTAGAAAAACCAATTTTCTTGTTAGCCCAGCCACATTATAAGCCGTTGAAAAGTCCTTGTGATGATGCATGCTTGTGAATGTATTTGATTGTGGTTAAATGAAAGGCAAAGTCAATTCATGTGATATTGTGATAGTAGAGTGAATGAGTGAATACCTCTTATACACTTGTGTGTTTGAGTGAAACACTTTATCTAGTGAGGAAAGATTCCATGAGCACATGAACATCCATGCTTAGTTGATTAATCATTCATGAAAAGTAGCATTTGTTGGATATTAGGTGATTGTGTGAACACTAAAGCATGTGCATGTCTTGATCGAAGTCTTTATCATGAGCTTAATTGAGTACTTACTTATCTTGAAAAGAGAATTTTGAATGTGGTGAATCATTGTAGTGATTGGTGGAAGATTGAGTTACATCTTGTTTGCTTGAGGACAAGCAAAGTTCTATGTTTGGCTTGTGATAATAGTTGAAAAACTGTTATTTTCATGTCTAAAATTGATACTACAAGCAACCTTTAACACTTAGAAACTAGCTTGGAATCATGTTTTTGCTTACATTTTCATAAATAAGAGAGTTGAACAAGTTTATGCTTGATTTCAGTGTTTTATGCAGATTTTGAGTTGAATTTGATGAAAGAAGTGAAGTAGGACAGAGTTGGAATCAGAAAAGGACACAAAAAGTGCAAAAGGTAAAGCCGCAAGTACCGCTCAACGCCATTTTACCGCTGAGCGGAACTACTTAACACTCGTTGGCACCGCTGAGGGGTGAAAGTGCAGCTGAGGGGAAGAATTCAACACACGCACTTACCGCTAAGCGGTATTTTATCTCTGAGCGCCATTAATTTGGGCTTGGGCCTACTTTTCTGTAATTTTTAGAATAGTATATAAGCTTTAGGACGTCCTAGGGTATGTATCTTTGGCTGGAGAAGATGCAAAACACACTTTTAACCCCTTGGGGGTAGAATTGGAGATGGTGACGGCTCTCCTCTTCTCTTTCTAGGGTTTTTCTATCCCTTCCATTCTTTCATTATTGTTCATCTAGTTTCACCATGAATATGGTGAACTAAACTTTGTCTTGTTTTTCGGGAATCAATGTAATCTTTTGAAGCTCTCATATATGGAATTTTGTGTTTAAACATCATATTTATGATACATGCTGATGAAGTTGCTCCAGCGGAAATGTCAGATGGAATGCAGCGGAACAAGGAATCCAGAGATGGCAGCAGAGATGCAGGGTGAAAACCAGTGGTGGAAGTGATGGTTGCAGAGCTGTTTGGAAGATGGAGATCTAGCTCAGGCGGCCTTCCACTGGAAGGAAGCTAGATGGAGAAGGGGAGCTCATTGGGATGACTTTTGGGCAGAGTTTTAGGTGCTAGAAAATGCATCAGCAGAGTAAAATTCAATATTCTCAAAAGTGTCTTTACAAGGGTGGCAACCATGAATTTATATGGGATCCATGGAGCTGCAACGAAGAAGAAAAGAAATGACCCATGTGTAAAATGTGAAAAACATATGAATAATGTGCTAAACTAAAACAGCACGTGAGCTAGTGGTGCGGAGGGGTGTAGGTGCTGCCGTGGTGTGCTTAGCAAAGAATGGTGGTGCAGCTAGCAACTTTGACCATCAATTGGACAGTTTTACCCCTTCTCTTGGTGTCTTCAAATTCCACTTAAATTGAAGGAAGAGAACGTGTCCCGTTGTGTCCATATCTTCAAGCTCTTCTTGAATTCTTCTAGCCATACTTCTAGTAATGGGTCCATGCCCTAAGTCATCATCTCCTTCCCCTGGAAGAGGATTTGTCCTCAAATCTAAATCATCATCTGTATCAAATCCTGCAAAAGGACGAAGATCAGTAACATTAAAAGTAGAATGGACACCATATTCTGATGGAAGGTCTAATTGATAAGCATTATTGTTGACCTTCTTAAGGACTTTAAAAGGACCATCTCCTCGAGGACTTAATTTGGACTTCCTTTGAATAGGAAATCTTTCCTTTCGAAGGTGAAGCCAAACCAAGTCACCTTCATTGAAAATGACTTCCTTTTTACCCTTATTATGATACTTGGCATATCTCTCATTTTGTAGTTGTATTTGATTACTAATCCTCTCATGAAAAGTTTTAATGAATTTGGATTTAGATATTCCCTCTTGATGAACAAATTCATGTAAAGAAGGTAAGGGAATCAAATCCATAGGTGTGAGAGGATTAAAACCGTATACAGCTTCAAAAGGAGATATTTTAGTAGTTCAATGAACTACCCTATTATAAGCAAACTCCACATGTGGAAGATACTCATCCCAAGATTTGTGGTTACCCTTGAGGACTACTCTTAATAGAGTGGATAGAGATCGATTTACTACTTTAGTTTGACCATCTGTTTGAGGATGGCAAGTAGTAGAGAAAGAAAGCTTAGTCCCTAATCGAGACCATAAGGTTCTCCAAAAGTGACTAAGAAATTTTGAGTCTCTATCAGAAATGATGACCATAGGTAGTCCATGAAGCCTAACCACATCTCGAAAGAATAACCTAGCCACATTACTTGCATCATCTATCTTGTGGCATGGTATACAATGGGCCATTTTGCTAAAACGATCCACAACCACAAAAATAGAATCAAAACCCCTTGATGTTTTGGGTAGTCCTAAGACAAAATCCATGCTAATATCTTCCTAAGGGGTTGAAGCAATGGGTAAGGGAGTGTAAAGACCATGTGGCATTGCTCTAGATTTGGAGGTTAAACAAGTAATGCACTTGAAACAATGCCTTTGGACTTCTCTTCTTATGTGGGGCCAAAAGAATTTCTCTTTTAGCATGCTTAAGGTTTTATCAACCCCAAAATGCCCCATCAACCCTCCCTCATGCATCTCTTTGACAAGGAGTTTTCTTTGTGAGCCTTAGGGTATACAAAGTTTGCCCTCTTTAAAAAGATACCCATCTCTCACATAGAATCCTCCTTGTGGTTTTTGCAAACATTCCTCATATAAGATAGCAAAGTCACTATCTTGAGTATACAATTCCTTTATGTTATCAAACCCAAGAATTTGAGCTCCTAAAGTGGCTAGTAAGATATTTCTTCTTGACAAAGCATCTGCCACTATATTAGCTTTTCCTTTCTTGTATTTGATAACATAAGTGAATTGTTCAATGAATTCCAACCACTTAGCATGTCTCTTTTGCAACTTGTGTTGGCTCTTTAGATATTTTAGTGATTCATGATCACTATGAATAATAAACTCCTTGGAAACAAGATAATGTTCCCAAGTTTGAAGAGCCCTCACAAGAGCATAAAGTTCTTTGTCATAGGTGGGGTAATTACAAGAAGCACCATGAAGTTTTTCACTAAAATAGGCAATTGGATGTCCTTCTTGTAATAACACAGCACCTATTCCATGTCCAGAAGCATCACATTCTAGCTCAAAAGTTTTGGCAAAATTTGGAAGAGCTAGAATGGGAGCTTGAGTGAGCTTCTCTTTAAGTAGCTCAAAAGCTCTTTGTTGTTTATCTCCCCAAATGAAAGTAACATCCTTTTTCACCAACTCATTGAGAGGTGAAGCTAGACTAGAGAAGTTAGGCACAAATCGTCTATAGAAGCTTGTCAAACCATGGAAACTCCTAACTTCTCCTACATTCTTTGGAATGGGCCATTCTTGGATGGCCTTTATTTTCTCAGGGTCAACATGAACCCCACTTTTATTGACTACAAAACCAAGAAAGATGACACTATCAACACAAAAGGTGCATTTGTCAAGATTTGCAAACAATTTATTGGTTCTAAGAATGATTAGAACAGTTCTTAAATGTTTTTCATGATGTTGCAAATCTTGACTATATACCAATATGTCATCAAAATAAACAACTAGAAACTTCCCAATGCAATCCCTTAACACATGATTCATAAGTCTCATGAATGTACTTGGGGCATTTGTAAGACCAAAAGGCATTACCAGCCACTCATATAACCCAAACTTAGTCTTAAAAGCAGTTTTCCACTCATCACCTTCTTTGATTCGAATTTGGTGATATCCGCTCTTAAGATCTATTTTTGAGAAAAATTTAGCCCCATGTAATTCATCCAACATATCATCAAGTCTAGGGATGGGATGTCTATATTTTATTGTGATGTTGTTGATAGCCCTACAATCACAACACATGCGCCACTTCCCATCCTTTTTGGGCACCAACAACACAGGTACTGCACAGGGGCTTAGGCTCTTTTGAACCAAACCCTTATCTAGTAATTCTTGGACTTGTGACTCAATCTCTTTGGTTTCTTGGGGATTAGTCCTATAGGCAGGCCTATTAGGAAGAGTTGCCCCTGGAATGAAGTCAATTTGATGTTCTGTTCCTCTTAATGGTGGAAGCCCATTTGGAATTTCTTTGGCAAATAGATCATCAAATTCCTTCAAAAGTTTTTGTATTGAAAGAGAAAGAGTAGTAGTCTGAGACTCACTAGATGTGCAAGTGAGTGTTCCTTGGCAAAGAAGAAGGTATGAAGGTTGCTCAACTTGAAGTGTGTTGTTTAAATTCTTTTTATTTAAAAGTACTTCATGTTGAGTGACCTTGTGGGAAGGAACACTGGACTCTATCACCTCTTTTTCTCCACTCTTTTGTTTTGGATTTTTTTTCTTTTTCTGTTTCTTTTCCTGATCCCTAGCGGACTTCATTTGTGCTTGATCTTGTGCCACTTGGGTAGGTGTCAAAGGTTGAAGCACAAATTTCTTGTCTTGTTTGTGCACAGTTATGGTATTGGTAAGACCATGGTGTATAGTGTTATGATCAAATTGCCATGGTCTACCCAATAGCACATGGCAAGCTTCCATGGGAACTACATCACAAATAACTTCATCTTTGAAGTTCCCTATGGATAGAGCCACTTTAACTTGACTCTTGACTGTAATGTCCCCATCTTCATTTAGCCAATGAAGTCTATAAGGTTTGGGATGGGGTATTACAGCAAGATTCAGCTTTTCAACTAGTCTGGTACTACAACAGTTGCAGCAAGATCCACTATCAATAATGAGAGAACAATAGTTTTCTTGAATTTTACACCTTGTATGAAAAATGTTCTCTCTTTGTGATAGTTGTTCCAGACTTGGTTGACTGCTAAGCACCCTTCTCACCATGAGAAGTTGACAATCATCCGCAAACACTTCCTCTTCTTTTTTCGTATCACTCTCACTATCACTGGTGGGGGATTCACTTTCACTACTATAGATGTCCTTTCCCTTTAAAAGAATGGTTCTTTTAGTAGGACATTGAGCAGCTATATGACCCCTACCTAAACACTTGAAACACTTTATGTCACTTGTGCGAGTGTGTGAAGAGGATTCTTTGTTTGGTTTCTCAACTATTTTGGCTAGAGGTTTGAGGGGTTCTTTTGCTTTAGTAAATTTCTACTCAAAGGGAGACTGAAATCTTTTGGCAGAAATTTTCCGCTGATTTTGTTGTTCTACCTTTATACACATTTGAACAAGTTCATTCAAATCTCTATAAGGTAGAAGTTCAACTTTATCCCTTATTTCCAAATTTAACCCACTCAAAAACCTAGCTAAAGTAGTTTCCTCTGCCTCTGTGATCCCTGCTCTCATTATGTATAGCTCCATTTGTTGTCTATAGCCTTCAACAGACATAGACTTTTGTTGCAACCTTTGGAGCTTATCCATGAGTTCCCTTTTATAGTAAGAGGGAATGTGCCTTTTCTTGAGAGCAGTTGTGAGTTCATTCCAATATTTAATTGGAGGAAGTTGTTGTCTCAATCTTTCTTTGACTAGAGCAGTCCACCAATACATTGCATACCCTTGAAAACTAAGGGTAGCTAGAGAGACTTTCATTTCCCAGTCAAGGTAAGCCTCAATGTTATCTTTCCCATGAAAATGAGGCAATACCACATTGACTTCCTTAGGAGGAGGAGGAAAATTTTCATAGTCACGCCTATGCCTTCTTGATGAAGAAGGATAGTAATCTCCTACTCTTAAGTTTTCTTGCTCACCTTGGGATTCTCCACTCATGCTTCTCTCCCTATATTGAACTTGTTCATCTCTTAGCATTTTCAACTCATTAGTAACCATGGCATTGTGCAATTCTCTTTGAATCTTTTCTTGCCCTATTTTCCTTTCAATCTCTTTGAGTTGATTGACAAGAGTTTGAAAACAAAATTGTTCTTTAGGCTCCTCATTAATTCTAGGGGAGTGTCTTCCAGACATTTTATGAACTTAAAAATTTTCTTGAAGTAAAGACTAAGAGAGTTCACTTGAGGACAATATTCCAGGTAAGAGAGGTGGACCTTGTAGGTCACTTAAGTACCAAGTCTTGCCTTGCCAAATATGTCCATAGTTACTTACTAGAAGTCTTTAAATCAAAATCACTTCTAAATTCACTAAATATATAGAGACACAAACAAACACAAAGAAAGAAAACCTTAGAATCTAAGGCCGGACTCTAAGACTTCCTAGGCGAAACTTGAAAAATAAAAAGAAATTAAAGGCGAGGTCTCCTAGGTGAGGCTTAGAAATTTTGGAATCTAAGACACACTCACCGTCTACCAATTTTAAAGTGATGAGATTTTAAGTCAAGTTAGCAAATGAGGGAAGAACACTTATGAGCTCTTCCACTTCACTTGCTTGAAATGGCCAACTTACAAGAATGGAAAAGAAAAACAAAAGCAATACAATGGAAACAACAAAATTTTGGGAAAGCAAGAAGGTAGTTTAATGTAGCAGCTTTGGTTGCTCTCAAACAAGTAATGAATCAGAAGTGATTCATGCAAATCTTTCAGCTGCAGAGTGAAATTATGTTGTTGTTGCAGCCACCAGAATTTATGCAGACCAGTAAAAACGTGGTCCTGCTGCACCAAAAATCAGCCCCAATGTTGTTCTTTCCTTGCTCCAATCCACTCCCTAAGATGCTACCAGTGTTGTGGGACGTTTTGAGATAGTTCTGCAACCAACAAAGAGCTCATACAAACCACTAATAGTCAATGATTAAGCCAGAAAAATCAACACTAATACTGCCAGAAAACTGTTAAACCAGAATGCACAACTGTAGTTTTATCAAACAGCTAATGTGCAGGATTTTTCAAACAACTTAAATCAATCAATTAATCGGTTTCCAATGAATGGTAGCACTCAAAATGATCTTAGGAAAGGATCTAGAGTGGATTTGAAAAGCAAGAAACAAGTATAAGTTGCAGATATATAAGATTCAAGCTCAATGAAAATTTGACGAATCTGTTTGACAAAATGCCTCAAAGAGATTCTATGAATGATGCATCACAATTTAAAATTTGCTTGGCACTCGTTCACACAGCTTTTTAAAATGCATGATATTGTTAATTTTCAATGTTTCACTTCTTTATAATCACTTGAACCAAGCTTTTGCTACCAATCTAACACTGAATCTGATGCATTAATCATACCAAACTCTGAATTTTCAAAATTTGCAACTTATATCAGAAAAAATGTTGAAAATTGGTGGTTTAGATGGTCAATTTGCACAAACGTGTTTGGACTTTCAATTAAATGATTTGAACAACTTTAGTTTACCAAATATGACTTGTTCAAGTTGCCAGCAGAGGCTAAATGTTATCAAATCAAAATTTCACTAGTTCAGTTGCTTTTCAACCCCAAATTTGACCAATTCACCAACCAAACTTCAGTAGAGGATTCAAACGAAACTGTAAACAACTTTTATGACTCCAGAACAGAAAATTAAACTTGAACAAGACTCTAGAAATGCAATTAAGAGATGTCCAGAAGGGAATTCTAAACTGGACAGATTCAAAAATCAGAAAAATGGCTCAAACAATGATGATTGCAATTCGGTCAAGCTGCTTAAACAAGGATTTCCAGATTCTGCAGAATGGTGCATCCAGTTTGTATGGTCTTAGACAATACAATGTTCATATGGTTTGCACATATTGTAAATTCAGCACATCAACACAGCCAAGGATGATGTTTCCATACGGTGTAGTTTTAGAGAAAACACATGAAAAACCAGATTTAAAACAGATTTGGATAGTCATTCATTGGTATTGCACTGTGATGGAATTCAAGAATCACTAAGCTCTTTAATCATTGCTCTTGTGATGTGCATCTATTGAAAACCATTCCAGATATGCAGATTCACCCAGGCACTAAACTTACTCAGAATTTTGACAAAATCACAGCAAATGCACATGACTGGACATGACTGAATAAGATTGCAAAATTAAAATACTCAAGTCAAAGATTGAACAGATTAAAATGATGGAAAAATAAAGCAATTAAAAGCTGGAACAAACAAATCAAACACTAGAATCTACTGGAATCAAAGTTGCAATGAAACAGTGTGCACAAAATGAAGAACACGAAGGAAATGGTGATGACAGAATGAAGAAACAATTGACTTAGCTGGAGCGTGATGCAGAACCTAAGCTCTGAATACCACTTGATGAAGTTGCTCCAGCGGAAATGTTAGATGGAATGCAGCGGAACAAGGAATCTAGAGATGGCAGTAGAGATGCAGGGTGAAAACTAGTGGTGGAAGTGATGGTTGCAGAGCTGTTTGGAAGATGGAGATCTAGCTCAGGCGGCCTTCCACTGGAAGGAAGCTAGATGGAGAAGGGAAGCTCATTGGGATGACTTTTGGGCAGAGTTTTAGGTGCTGGAAAATGCATCAGCATAGTAAAATTCAATATTCTCAAAAGTGTCTTTAGTGGGGTGGCTACCATGAATTTATATGGGATCCATGGAGCTGCAACGAAGAAGAAAAGAAATGACCCATGTGTAAAATGTGAAAAACTTATGAATAATGTGCTAAACTAAAGCAGCACGTGAGCTAGTGGTGCGGAGGGGTGTAGGTGTTGCCGTGGTGTGCTTAGCAAAGAATGGTGGTGCAGCTAGCAACTTTGACCATCAATTGGACAGTTTTACCCCTTCTCTTGGTGTCTTCAAATTCCACTTAAATTGAAGGAAGAGAACGTGTCCTGTTGTGTCCATATCTTCAAGCTCTTCTTGAATTCTTCTAGCCATACTTCTAGTAATGGGTCCATGCCCTAAGTCATCACATGCTTTCTTTCATCATTAGTTAGGGTTTTTCTTCTTTGCTCAAAGCATGCATTGTTTAACTCATTCGATGTCATGATTATTGGTTTTATTGATATCGACATATACGGTAAAATCTAGATCCTGGGAAACTCTCCCAACAGTAGTATAAACCTAGACATAGGAATATGATGGTTGGTTGTCGTTAAGCTTCCGTTCACTATAATGCATGATTAATTGCTAGGGAGACAAGACATTGTAAACTAGTGATTATGATTAGGCTTTCTTCGCCGAGACATCGGGTTTAAGGTAAATTAGAGAGTGGCATTAACATTGATGAAAAGAATGATGAATTCCTAAATATATGAAAGTGGATAAGATGAAATTGATTACCCCAACAACATACTCATCCATATAATTCGTTCCAAGTGTTTTTGTTCTTCTTTCCATTGATCAAAACTCATGCATACATGTTTACTTTTTGTCTTTTGCATTTGAAACCTCAAGAATTTGTTTATTTTCACAAGTCGTAAATAATCCAGAAGTCATATAACTAACTAGGCCGTGAGTCCTTTGGGAGAATGATACTTGGTCTTACCAAGTTTATTACTTGATACGATTCGGTCACACTTGCCGAGGTTACAAGTTTTTGGCGCCTTTTTCGGTGTTCAGAAATTTGTCATCATCTTCACAATACTAACTATAATAGGCCTCATCAATAGCTTTCCTAGGCCTCTCAAATGGTGGGGCAGAGATATTCACCCCAGCTAGCTCACATAGGTGTGTAATCAAAGAGGGATGCCCCTAGGGTGCTTTATTGTTCATAATGTTGGCACACACTTGTATCTCAATGGCTATGACCTGGCCAATGTTAATGCTCATCCCTCTGAGCACACAGTACAAAAGAAGCGTCCTGCTGACAGTAATATCCGAGACATGTGATCACGGCTGGCTGTTGGCATGAGAAAATGCCATCCAATACTTTGCTAGAGGAGTCAGATCAGCTCTCCTGATGTTCACAACTGCACCATTCCTATTTCTCTGAAAGTGCCCTTCAGGCACACATAGCACACTCTCCACATCACCAAATTCCTCTCCTTCTTCCATATTTAGACCAAACTAACACTGCTCACCAGCCCATTCAGTATCTAAAATTCTATAAATGAAATCAAAGTCATACTGAATGACGTGTCCTCTAACATATCTCAAATAATCCTCAGTAGGATGATCACCCAACCTCCTTGCATTGGTGTAGAATTCTTTCACCACTACTATGTCAGTTGGTGCAGGGTAAGTGGCTAGCTTCCCCCAGTTCCTGTTCCCCAATTTCTCCAAAAATTATGGAGCAAAATCAGGTATCAGTCCAGCCTTCCTTTCCATTAATAGCCTCCTATCTTGGAAAACATTGAAGTGGCGCTCATGCTTGCGGGAAAGGAACTTGTTGGAGTAAGAGCGGTCTGGTTCCTTATCCTTCCTCTTTGATCCCAAAGTCTTGATCCTCTTGCCTGATGAGGAGGTCATTTCTACATCAAACACAATTCACAAAACCACAAGAAACATCATTAAGCTTTAGTAAACCACAAACAACACCCTAAAACCATCCTATCACCGCTGAGGGCAAACAGAGCCCCTCAGCGCAATCTGTACATCAAGCCAACAGCCAAAACAAGCTTAAAAACCACTCTACAAGAATCGCGCTCAAAGGAAATTTCCGCTGAGCGACGATTCTGCAGTTTTTTTTAAAATGCCCAAAACATGTTCTAATCTCCACCCACATGCAATCTTCCTAGTTCCAGACCCAAATGAAGCATTTTAATCGGTTCAAACAACAATTAATTCATCTAATCATGCATAAAAATCAAAATCCCTAAAAAATCATGCTTAGACAACCATGTTCATATCAATCCATGCTTTCAAAAACCCTAGAATGTAAAATGCTTGTACTTACTTGGGTGGAGATGCTAAATGAGTGAAAAATGCTCTAAGAAAGTGAAGAAATTATCTCCCAGCAGCAATGCTCTCACCAAACCCCCAAACTTGAGTGGAAACTTGGTGCAAAAGTGTTTGAAAGAGAGATTTTCTGAAGGGGGAGAAGGGAAAAGTGAAGAGAACTCTTTTTAGAATGCTTGAGAGTGTATGGGAAGAGTGAGATCTGAAAGTGGAAGCAAAGTCGCGCCCTAGGGTATAAAAATAACCTAATGGGCCTAATCCCGCTGAGCCCAAAACAGTTCACCCAAATCTGCAGCAGTCGTTCTCAACGGTAATTATCGCTAAGCGGCATTTGCGACACCAACTCTCCTTCTTCCTAGCTTGCCCTAGGTGTCCTATACCAATGCCTGTCACTCACCCCATGCAATTAGGTTCTCATATCACTCATACATTCAATCCCTAAAATGCAACTGGAGCAAAATCAAAACAAACAAAGATAAATTCAATCAACTGGGTTGCCTCCCAGGTAGCGCTTGTTTAACGTCACGAGCATGACCCAAAATCCTCCAACACCCCTCAGTAAGTGCAAATATTTCTTACCAACACCCATCAGTAGGTGTATACAAACATAGTATCCTTCAATAGATACTCTTTCACCTAACATCCATCAATAGATGTAAACCCTCTAACAAACTTATAACCAAAACAAAAATTCCAAAAGTTCAAAATTACATCACCAAACCAAAAATTAAAAGTTTTTAAATCACCAGGTTGCGTCCCAGCAAGCGCTCTTTTAACGTCAGTATCTTGACCCAATAAAGCTCAAGTTCCTTCTTATTCTTTTTTTCTTCTTTTTGCTGAACTTCTTCAGGAATTTGATAAAACCAGGAACCTATTTCAATGTCTCAATCATAGGAACTTTAATCTCCAATTTCTTGAAGAGTTCTATAAAGCACTCAAATTCCTTCTCCTTCCTATGATACTTCTTTGGATGAGGACGGGGTTTCTCATATGATTCTTTCTTTTTTCTTCTTGTCCTCTTTTCCTTTTCTCTCACTTTCTTTATCTTCACACACATTTTCTTTTCTCTTACTTTCTTTTTTTCTTCTCTTTTTCCACTCACTTTCTTATTCTTCACACAAATTTTCTTTCTCTCTTCTCTCTCAACCACTTCTCTTTCTTTTTCTACATCTTTATCTTTCTCACTCAACTCTTCTTTTTCTTTTCTCTTTATCTCTTTCTCATCTAAAGTCTTGTCACTTCCAGTGATAATGGCTTGACATTCCTCTCTAGGGTTAACTTCAGTTTCAACCCCAAAATCTTTCAATCTCTCAATTCAGTGACCAATATGCATCTCCATCCTTTTACATGATGCTTCAATGCTTTTCTGAGTGGAGATGGATTCTTGCATAAATTGTTGAAAGACGTCATCCATCTTTGATAGAGAGCTTTGTTGTTGCCATTGTTGTTGTGGTTGGTTCTCAAATTGTCCGGCAGCTTGCCAAAATTGACTTTGATCCATGCTTAAGTGAGGTTCCCTCCAGTGGTTGAGATTACCTCTGTAGAATTGAGTGCCCATATAGTTAAATTCTTGTCCGAATTGGATCCTGCAAGCATTAGGCACAAAACCCTAGAAAACATTTGTTAGCACAAAAAGATAAAAAGATGAAAAGAAAAAAATATAAAACATAAAAAAGGAAAAAAGATAAAACAAAAAGATAAAAATATAAAAGATAAAAAGATAAAAATCAAGTCAAAGTTAATCAATAATCACACAAATAGAATAATAAAACCACGAGTCCCTGATGGACAAATTTATGAACACCAAAATATGATGTCACAAACTTGTTTTTCAATCGGCAAGTATGACCGAATCGTTCAAGTAATAAACTTGGTAAGACCAAGTATCGTTCTTCCCAAAGGACTCACGGCCTAGTTTAGTTATGTGATTTCTTGATTAGCTAAGACTTAAAGACGAAATATTTGGAGTTTAATATGCAAGACAGAAAATAAACATGTATGCATGAAGTTTTTGATCAATGGCAAAAAGCAAAAGATAAACACTTTCAATGAAATATATGAATGAATATGTTGTTGGGGGTCAATTTCATCTTATCCACTCTCATATATTTTAGGAATTCAACATTCAAATCATCATTGTTAATGCCACTCTCTAAAGTACCTTTCTAGAAGGCTTCTCCCCAATCACGAGTTCATACAATTCCTAGCATTCCTAATGATCAGTTCATAAGTGCAGGAGCTTAACGACAACCAATATCATATTGGGAGAAATTCCCCGGATCTAGACTTCCCCGTACGTTCCCGTATCGACAAAACCAATAATCATGCATCGAATGAGTTAAACAATGCAAGCATTAAGCAAAGAGGAAAAACCCTAACTAATGATGAAAGAAAGCATAAATCTTATGTTAGCAAAATGATGAAGATGAAGTTTTGATGATGTCCAAATCAAGTCAAGACCAATCAAGAATCAAAATGATTCGAAGATTTGTATTGTGATGGAAAGCTTTTGTAATACTCTTAGAAATGTGTATAGGACTTAGATAAGGAAAAGAAAAGTGTTTTGTAAAATTACTATAGTAAATCATTGTAACAAAACACTATAGTACTATTCACATGAATAGTAACACTATTCACGTGAATAGTGACGGTTAACGGTAAGAGTATCGCACTTAACACGGACGTGGGAGAAACTAGTCGTTGAAGAAACTAGTCGTTTATGACTATTGAAGAAACTAGCCGTTTATGACCGTTGGACAAACTAGCCGTTTATGACCGTTGGACAAAGTAGCCGTTTATGGTCGTTGGACAAAGTAGCCGTTAAGTTTGTCTTTTAGTAAATGGAAGAGCCTTTGGATGAGTCTATAAATAGACTCTCATTTCCTCTCAAAAGAAAATCCAGAGACACAGAAACTCTTCCCTTGTGCTCAAAATACTCAGAAATTCTTGAGACTTGTGTGTTCTTGTTCGGCTTGTGAAACTCTTGTATGTGGAGCTGGTGAAGTGCTGCTACGGTGACAGAGGAAATAGCCGGTTCATCCTTGGTGTGTCTAAGGAGGTGTTCGGAAGAGAATCATCCTTCGTGAAGTATTCGGAGGAGGTGTTCATCCTTCGTGAAGTATTCGGAGGAGGTGTTCATCCTTTGTGAAGACTCAAAGGAGGTGTAGTTTCATCTCTTGTGGTATCAAGAGAGGTGGTTTCTAAACTCTTACAAATTGTATCTTTGTGATTGTAATTTGTAATTGTTGTGTTAGTGAAACTGTTTATCTTGTTTTGAGATAAGCGACTGGACGTAGGATTGGTAAGATCCGAACCAGGATAAAATCATCTGTGCACATTTCTCTCAACCTTACTCTTGCTTTATTTGTCTTTATTAATTGCCTAGTAAGTTTAATTGAGTAGAAATTAAAAGGCACACGTTAGTATTAAAAACCCTCTTGGTTTGTTATCCCACGCTAACTATTCCGCTGCAGCCGCTTTTGACATCTTAGATTAAGATGCAAGCATAAATTCCATATATGAGAGCTTCAAGAGATTACATTGATTCCCCAACAAACATACAAGGTTTAGTTCACCATATTCATGGTGAACCTAGATAATTACAATGAAAGTATGAAAGAATAAACCCAATAAAGGTGAAGAGGTAGCCTGAGCATCCAAGATCCTCCTTCAAAGGGGTGGAAGAGAGAGTGTTTTCCTCGTTTCTGCCAAAGATACAAACCCTAGGATGTGTTTTACGAATTATTTCCAAAAACAGAGAAACACATACACATAACATAGTCGACTCTATTCATAATACAATCGATTAAAAATCGTACAAACAAATTTTCATACAATATAATCAATCAGACAGACAATCATCAATCATGCATTTGACAATTATTCATACAATTATTTATGATTCATGAATGCATGAAAAATAGATTGATACAGTTACCATATTGTAGATACTCAAGAACTTAAGATTTGTTGCAATTGTGGTTCATCCTTGAGCTCTATTTTTGCTACAGCAAGAGCTACTTTCCTGCAAAACAACTTAATGGTTTTGATGCAGGTACCCACACAAACTTGGGTCATTTCTTGTCAATTGCAGGAGGTTGTTCTTTAGGAATCCATTTATATTTTCTTCTCGGAACTCCAACCTTTCTATAAGAACAATTTTTAACATTGTGACGAATTGTATTGCAATAGAAGCAGGCATTCGTAACAGGTTTACTAAGATCAATAAACTTCTTGGAATTAATCCTATTACTTTTTGCTTTATAGCCAATACCTTGCCTATTAATTGCTCTACCAGGCGATCTTAACACAACATCCAAATTTTCTTTTCCTTGAGTAAATTTAGCTAAAGTGCTGGTTAAGTAATCAATTTTCTCTGTGCACTGGACAATTATCACAATTCTTTTCAACAATTTGTATTTCAGTTTTAACTGTGTTAGCATATTTTAAAGCAATTTCTAAATCATTTTTCAGCTTATCATTTTCCTCTACAAGATTATCAATTTTGTATTCATAGTCTTTCCTTTCAGAAGATAATCGGTTCACCTTGTATTGGAGTCGCATGGCTTCTGCATGTATTTCCTGAAATGCATCCAATAGCATGTCATGCTTGACTTCGATCGACTCACTCTCGAAATTATCATGACTGTCATAATCAGATTGTGTTGAACCTGCCATAAAACACAAATTTTACTCCTCTTCAACGTTGTAGTCATCATCACTTGAAGATTCACCATCACTGTTTTCCAGGCTATGTATGCTTTTCTTTGTTTGCTCTTCTTGTCCTGAGGGTACTTGATGGTTGATTTCTGCCTACTTTTCAACTTTGGACAGTCAAGCTTTATGTGGCCTTCCTTTCCACACTCATAGCATTGCACCGCGTTGATTCTTGAATTCGTTCTTCCTCTTGAAGGATATGCATTATCAGTAGCAAAATTTCTATTTTTCATTCAATTATTAAATTTTTTTACCATCATGTTCATGATTTCTTTTCCTAATACTTCTACATCTGATTCAGCTTCAGGTTCAGTCTTCTTTGATGCTATTCTGCTCGTGGCTTTGAGTGCAATCGATTTCTTTTCCTCAATTTCTTCTTTCTCTCTCAGCCTTCCGAGTTCTAACTCATGCTCCCTAAGCTTGCAAAAAAGAGTTGCCACATTCATGTTAGTTAAATCTCTAGATTCTTATATGGCTGTTACCTTTGGCTGCCAATTTCTGTTGAGACTCTTCAGGATCTTTATTGTTGAAAATAGAATGGCTTAATTTCTCACACCAAGAGGGGGGTGAATTGGTGAAATGTAAAAACAATGTTTCCTTTAAATCTTTATGCATTAATGTTAACGTCACTCACTAAATCACCTAAACCCGATCCCTCGGCGAAATAGGCCCGTCCTTAATCACCAGTTCATGCAATTCCTAGCATTCCTAGCAATTAAATGTGAAGATCAAGAGCTTAAAGACGACCAAGACTCATACCCTCATCCCTGAGCAATAGTACTCTTGGGAGAATTCAATAAGAACCTGAATTGTAAGGAACCTCCCGACACTCATACAATTCATAAATCATGCGATGAATGAGTTAAACAAAGCATGTAATAAGCACAGATGAATTACTCTAACAATTAATTAAAAAGCATGTGTTATTAAGAATCAATTCAAATACATGAGAGTTCACAAGGTTACATCATCCCCCAACAACAAATAGAGTTTAGTTCCCCATAGACATGGAGAGACTAGATGAATAATGAAAAAGCATGAGATAGCAAAACCCTAAAAGTAGAGGAAGGATGCTTTCGCATCCAAATCCCCCTTTAGAGAATGGAAGAGAGTGTTGTTGTGCTGCTCCAGCCAGAGATGCAAAACCTAGGAGGCCTAGGTCCTTTAAATAGAATAGAAGCAGAACAAAAACAAAACCCAGGCCAGAGTCGTCGGCGCTCAAGCGCCCCACTTATGGCGTCCGGGCGGCGAGCAGTGATCTTCCACGCTCAGGCCTCGCAGAGGTCGCCTAAGCCTTCTACATCTGGCGCTCAAGCACCCCTAAAAGGGACGCCTTGGCAGTGAGCGGCACTTCCTGCGCTTAAGCCTTTCATAAGATGCCCAAGCTTCGTGCAGTCGGCGCTCAAGCGCCCAAAAAGGGGCGCCAGGGCGGCAAGCGGTGGTTTGCTACGCTCAAGCCTCCAAAAAATGTGCCCAAGCCTGAAGCTTCCTTCCTTCTGGTGCTTTTTCTGGACCTTTCTGAGCTCTATCTCCTTAGCACTTTATCCTTGTTTTCCATATTAATTCATTTTCTATCAAAACAAAGGGAATTAGTCATAAAATCATCAAATTCAACCTCAACTCTCTTATTCACACAACTTAACAGAAAAACATGATTCCAAGCAAGTTTCTAAGGAGAAAAGGGTGCATTTAGTATTAAAATTACATCAAAGATAACAATATTTTCAACCGTTATCATGGATGCCTTTAAAAGCTTTCTTGAAATGCAAGGAAAAAGATTTGTTTATGCAGCGAAACTTAAATCGATTCAGTACAGTATGAAGTCGACTGAATAAAAGAATGCCGGGATAGAAAGATCAAACGCTGAGTTTTTATACTGGTTCAGCTAAGCCTACATCCAGTGTCCTTCCAACCACAAGAAGCCAATGCACTATAATGATCAAGGTTTTTACAACAAGGCTTTTATAGCGACCTCACGTCAAAAATATAAAACATCTCTCTAACCCTTTAATCAAAATATAGGCATATACAAACAGACTAGTCACAATTGAAACCTACTAGGCCGCCTGAGCGGCGGACCCCGAAGCCTGGGCGACCAAGTGAAGGCTCAAGCCCTACATGAGAATCGTCCACCGCCCGGGCGCCCTAAATGGGGCGCCCGAGCGTCGTGCGTCGCAGATCCGGCCCAATTTTTGTTTTCGACTCTTTTGGACCAGGCCCTATTTCTACTTTTTTCCGACTCTATTTAAAGGTCCCAGGTGCTCTAGGTTTGATATCTTTGGCTAGAGCAACACAACAACACACTCTTCTACTCTCTGAAGGCGGATCAGGAGGTGGGAGCTTCCTCTTCTACTTTTAGGGTTTCACTATCTCATGCTTTTCCATTGTTCATCACGTTTCTCCATGTCTATGGGGAACTAAACTCTATTTGTTTTTAGGGGATGATGTAACCTTGTGAACTCTCATGTATTTGATTCTTAATTTATATGCTTCTTCATGTGTTTCAATGCTTGCTCTATTTAACTCAATTAGTAGCATGATTTATGAATTGCATGAGTGTCGGGAGGTTCCTTACAATTCAGGTTCTTGTTGAATTCTCGCAAAGGAAATATTTCTCAGGGATGAGGGTATGAGTACTTGGTCGTCTTAAGCTCTTGATCTTCAGACTTAATTTTCTAGGAACGCTAGGAATTGCACGAACTAGGAATTAAGGCAGGCTTATTGCGCCGAGGGATCGGGTTCTAAGTAATTTAGTGAGTGACATTAACATTAATGTAAAAAGAAGAATTCTTATATATATGAGAGTAAACTTAGTGAAATCAAACCCTAAAAACATATTCATCTCATATTAAACCACATCCGTTCATCTCTGTGTTACTCTACCATTGATCAATTTGCATTCATATTTAATTTTATTTCTTTGCATTTGAATCCAACAATCTCGTTTTATTTAAGTCTTAATTAATCGAGTTATCACACAACTGTTTACTGCCGAGAGTCCTCTTAGATACGATACTTGGTCTTACCATTTTATATTACTTATCAATCCATCAAAAGTTTTTGGCACCGTTGCCGGGGAATCACGGTTTAAACTATTCTATATGTGTGATTCTTAATTATTTTTGGCTTATTCTATTCTACTTTATTTATTTTTATTTTATTTTATTTCGTATCTTTTATTTTTATTTTTATTTTAATGCTAACAATATTTTCTAGGGTTTGGTTTTTAGTTTATGCAGGATATACTTAGGACTCGAAGCAGCAAAAGTTCTGAACCTCTTATTGAAGGACTTGAGACTAGCAGGAGGAGCAGGATATCCAAGGAATCTGCTCTAGAGACCCTTTCACTATCTGATAAGAGAAACATGGACAACAATGGTGGACAAATTGGTAGACGTACTTTGGCCGATTATGCAACCGTGGTTGGTCCTTATCATTTTAACAGCATTGCAAAGCCGAGGGTCAATGCCGCGAATATGGAGGTGAAGCCTGCGTTGATCCATCTTGTGAAGAGAAACCAGTTCAATGAAATGTCACATGAAAGTCCATATGAGCATCTTACCACCTTTAATAAGATCTGCATCATTGTGAAGCTCAATGGAGTACCTGATGATGCTATTAGATTGAGCTTGTTTCCTTTCTCATTGGGAGGCAATGCTAAATTGTGGTTAAATGCTTTCCCTGAAAACAGTTTCACTGAATGGGAAGATGTGGGTTCTAAGTTCTTGAATAAATACTTCCCACAATCAAAGATCAACAAAGGAAAACAGGAAATCTCTTCTTTCATACAAGGCATGGAGGAGAAATTAGGGCAAGCATGGGATAGATACAAAGGCTTGTTGAGAAAGACACCCACTCATGGTTTTGATGAAGCAATGGTAGTTATTCTTTTCCTTTGAGGTCTTGGCTCACAGACCAAATTGATGTTGGATGCCTCAACTGGAGGCAATATCAGGTGGAAGACTGTAATTGAAAAATGGCTACCAATGACAATGAGATACACAATGAAAGAGGAACTTCATCGCAACCTAAGAGAGTGTTACAATTACAGTCTTATCATGCCTTGCTTGCTCAAAATAAGATCATCACTCAAAAACTTGAAGTCTTGACAAAGAAGCTTTCTCAGCCACAAAAGGAATGCCAGAATGTTTTGTAGCTTGATAACGGTTGAAAAACCGTTATTTATATACTTAATTTTGATACTAAACACACCCTTTTTGACTTAGAAGCTTGCTTGAACTCATGTTTTTGCTTTAGTTTTGTGAATAAGTGAGTAGAAGATATGCATAACGATTTTATCACTAAATTCTTTTAATTATGTAGGTTATTGATATGATTTGGAAGAAGAGCAAAAGTACCAAGAGGTTGGAACCCAGAAAGGACAGAAAGGGTACTAGACTAAACGGTAGGATGCGGGAGAGTCCAAACCTATTGGTTTGTGAGAGGAGAAGCTGAATGAAGTGGTACAAGACATGTCGAACGGTCAACAGTGTAAGACCGATCGATCAAAAGTGAAATCGAACGGTCAAGCGTCATTTGAGTGTTGTAGCTACCACTGAGCGTCGTTTTGGGGCGTTGAGCACCGTAGACGTGGGCTTGGACCCGTTTTCTATTATTTTTCTGATATATTTTGGGCTTGGACTCGTTTTCTATTATTTTTCTGCCCTATTTAAAGGCTTGCACGTCCTAGGGTAGGTATCTTTTGATGGCTTGAGCACAAAAACACACTTTTCACCCCTTGGGGGTGGATTTGGGGATGTGACAGCTCTCCTCTTCTCTTTTTAGGGTTTTTCTATCTCTTTCAATCTTTCATTCCATTGTTCATCTAGTTTCACCATGTCTATGGGGAGCTAAACCTTATTTGTTATTGGGAAAGATGTAACCTCTTAAACTCTCATGTATTGAATTGATTCTTATTATAAATGCTTTACTTCATTATTTGTGTTGATGTATTGGCAAGTGTACCAAATCGCACAAGTAATATAAAATGGTAAAACCAAGTATCGTATCCAAGAGGACTCTCGACACTAAACAGTCGTTTGATAAATTAATTAATTAAGACTTAAAATAAATGAGATCATTGGTTTGAGATGCAAAAACATAAAATAAAATATGAATGCAAATTGATCAATAGTAGAGTAACACAGAGATGACCGGATGTTGTTTAATATGAGATGAATATGTTGTTGGGGTTAGATTTCACCAAGTTCCCTCTCATGTATATAAGAATTCCTCTTTATGCATTAATGTTAACATCACTCACTAAAGTACTTAGAACCCAATCCCTTGGCGCAATAAGCCTGCCTTAATTTCTAGTTCGTGCAATTCCTAGCGTTCCTAGAAAATTAAGTCTGAAGATCAAGAGCTTAAGTCGAACAAGTACTCATACCCTCATCCCTGAGAAATATTACCCTTGTGAAAATTCAACAAGAACCTGAATTGTAAGTAACCTCCCGACACTCATCCAATTCATTATTCACGCAACTAAATGAGTTAGATAGAGCAAGCATTAAAACAGATGAATTCCTTAACAATTAAATAATAAAGCATATATGATTAAGAATCAATTCAAATACATGAGAGTTCACAAGGTTACATCATTCCCCAACAACAAATAGAGTTTAGTTCCCCACATACATGGAAAAACTAGATGTACAATGGAAAAGCATGAGATAGTAAAACCATAAGAGTAGAAGGGAAGCTTCCGCCTCCAGATCTGCCTTCAGAGAGTAAAAGAGTGTGTTGTTGTGTTGCTCTAGCCAGAGATACCAAACCTAGAGCGCTTAGGTGCTTTAAATAAAGTTGGAAAAGAGGAGAAACAGGGCTCGGTCCAAAAGAGTCGAAACAAAGCAAAAACTAGGCCGAATCAGCAATGCACGTCGGGCAGGCGGCCCATTTTTCCGCCTGGGCGGTGGATGTCGATTTCCGTAAGGCTTGAGCCTTCAATTTCGCCCGAGCCTCGGGCGACGGGTGTTGATTTTTCCACGCCCAAGCCTCCTGTAGGTCACCCAAGCTTCATGCGGTTCCCTCTTGTAGTGCTTTTCTAGGCCTTTCTAAGCTCTGTATCCTTAGCACTTGACCTCTGCTTCCTATATTAACTCATTTTCTATCAAAACAAAGGGAATTAGTCATAAAATCATCAAATTCAACCTCAACTCTCTTATTCACACAACTTAATGAAAAAGCATAAGTCCAACCAAGTTTCTAAGTCAAAAAGGGTTTTAATAAGTATCAAAATTACATCACAGATAACAATATTTTAAACCGTTATCAGAACCCCAAACATAGAACTTTGCTTGTCCTCAAGCAAAACAAATTGTAACTTAGCTTTTCAGAACAATCACTACAATGACTCAACCTTTTTCAAAATCTTTTTCTTCCACGACAAGAGATCACTTTTATCAACTCAGCATAAAGATGTCAGTCAAGATGTGCAGATGTCTTAATTCAATTAAAGTTAATGTGAAGCTCATATGTTTCAACAAATGTTATTCTTAAGAATGATCAATCAACCAAGCAGAGATGCAATCAGAAATTCAGAGAACTACTCTTCACCAAAGAAAGTGTTTCACTCAAGCACTCAAAATTGTATCACTCAAGCTCTCAAAAATGTATCACTCAACTCACAGGTGTATAGTGAGGTGTTGGTGTTTCTTTCACTCTGCTATCACAATGTCAAACAAATTAATTTTTCCTTTCATTTAACCAAAATCAAACATACTCACAAGCAGGTTTTTATCATAAGGGCTTTTCTTGGCTTGTAACTTGGCTGGGCTAAGAAGAAACATGGTTTTTTAGGAATTTAAAATCCTTGAGTTAAGAGAGATATTTATGAATTTAATAATTACACACTGGTTCTCTTTTCAAGAAGATCTTTTTCTTATTCCTAACCTTTTCCCTTGCAGTGAGCTTTTCTTTTTTTTTTCTTTTCTTTTGATTTCTCTTTTTTCTTTTTCTTTGTGCTCACTGCTTATTTTTTTTAGCAACCCCAAACTTGAACCTTTATCAATACCTCACAAATATTCTCAACTCAACTCAAGGTAAAGAATTTAAAACAGGGTTTTCAAAGCATGCTTAAGGCTAAAGGTTCAAAGGATGGAACAAACTGTTCTCTTTTTATTTGGAAAAATTCATGAGTAGGCTAAAAAAAATTAAGGGATAACAAAAGACGACCTTGATCATATGAAACCTACAAGCAAGTAGTTCAATCACAGAAAATTTCAGCAAAATCATTTATGGTTCCAAAGTAATGGCAATTATTCACAACAACTCTGAATAAAAAGATAAAAAGGATAAAAAGATAAAACGATGAAAAAATAAAAGATAGAAAGATAAAAAGATAAAAAAAGATAAAAAAATAAAAGATCAAAAGATAAAAAGATAACAAAAAATTGAAAAGATAAACAGATAAAAAAATTGAAAAGATAAAAATATAAAAATATAAAAAAAATAAAAAGCTAAAAAGGATAAAAAGATAAAAAGATGAAAAGATAAAAGATAAAAAGATAAAAAGATGAAAAGATAGAAAGATAAAAAAATAAAAGATAAAAAGATAACAAAAAATAAAAAAATAAAAAGATAAAAAGGATAAAAAGATAAAAAGATACAAAGATAAAAAGGATAAAAAGATAAAAGGATGAAAAGATAGAAAGATAAAAAAATAAAAGATAGAAAGATAAAAAGCTAACATAAAATTGAAAAGATAAGGTTTAATTGCTTCCTTTGTCCCCAGTTTGGTTGAATTGTGTCAAATTCATCCTCATTTTTAAAAAAGTTTCATTATCGTCCTCACGTGGTATAAAAGTGTCAATTGAATCCAAACATAGAAAAAATTTGTGTCAAAGTAGTCATTTTTCCTATATCTCTGTGTCTTCCTTTCATATGTCACTTCTCTAGAGCTATGAAAAGCCTTAAATTGGATAAGGTAAAATGAATATCTGTACTTGATTGTATGAAAGGAAGACACAGAGATATAGGAAAAATGACTACTTTGACACAAATTTTTTCTATGTTTGGATTCAATTGACACTTTTACACCACGTGAGGACGACAATGAAACTTTTACACCACGTGAGGACGACAATGAAACTTTTTTAAAAATGAGGATGAATTTGACACAATTCAACCAAACTGGGGACAAAGGAAGCAATTAAACCAAAAGATAAAAAGATAAAAAGATTAAAAAGTAAATAAATAAATAAAAAGATAAAAAGGATAAAAAGAGAAAAAGATGAAAAGATAAAAAAATAAAATAAAAAAAAGATAAAAAATAGAAAAATAAAAAGATAAAAAGAAATGGTTTGACACATTGTTCCCTTTTCTAGATATTTTCTCTTTTTGTTGAATTTTTTTAGGAATTTAATATAATCAGGAACATGTTGCAGTGCCCGAATCCTAGGAATTTTAACCTCCAATTTCTTGAAGATTTCCATGAAGAGCTCAAACTATTTTTCTTTTTCCTTCCTATGATAATTCTTTGGGTGAGGAAGGGGTTTTTCATATGATTCTTTCTTTTTTCTCTCATCCTCCTTCTCTCCCTTTTTCTTTTTTTCCCTCTCTTTTTCCTTTTTGGAACACTCCTTAGGGTACAGAGGTGATATTAATATTTTGTAAGTTTTTAACTATGTATACTACGTTGAAGCACAAGGGCAGGAAGATATGAATGAATCACTGCAACAACCGCTGCAGTCGTCTGATAATGGTTGAAAATACCATTATTTGATACTTAATTTTGATACTAAAAACACTCTTTATGTCTTAGAAACTAGCTTGAAATCATTCTTTTGCTTTAGTTATGAGAATAAGAGAGTTGAAGGTGGAATTATTGGTTTTACGCTTGGTTTTCTTTGTTTTAACAGGAATTAGGATGATTTGGAAGAAGAGTTGAAGTATCAAGGAGTTGGAACTCAGGAAGAGCTAGAAAATCATCAGAGAGAAGGACTGTAGATGGCGCCTGAGCGCCCTTTTGGAGGCCCTCAGCGCTGAAGTCTCGCCTTGGCGCCTAAGCGCCATTTTTGTGCCGCTGAGCGCCAGTTAGTACCGCAACTCACGCATAGGTGCCCTTCCTGGGGCGCTGAGCGCAGATGCTTTTGCAGTCATGCTTGGGCGCCATAAGTTGAGGCGCTGAGCGCCAGTCTCATGGACTTGGTATCTTTTGACATAAGAGGTGCAAAAACACTCTCTTGGAGGTGGATTTAGAGGCAGAAGCTCCTATCTTCAACTTTTAGGGTTTTTCTATTTCATTCTTTTCCATTATTCATCTAGTTTCACCATGTCTATGGTGAACTAAACTTCAATTGTTGTTGGGGAAACGATGTAATCCTTTGAAACTCACATGTATTGATTTTAAATGCTTTGTTCATTGAGTATTAGGGTTTTTCCTCTATACACTATGCTTGCTTTGTTTAACTCATTCATAGCATTATAATTGATTTTGTGGATATGGACACATATGGGGAAATCTAGATCTGGGGAATCTCTCCGAAAAGCAGTATTGCCTAGACATAGGGATATGAGGGTTGGTTTCCTTTAAGCTTTTTTGTGGGTTTATAATGCAGAATTAATTGCTAGGGAGACAAGACATTGTAAACTAGTAATTAAGGATAGCTTTTCTTCGCCGAGACATCGGGTCTAAAGTAAATTAGAAAGTGACATTAACATTAATGAAGAAGACAAATTCATAAATACATGAGAGTGGATAGGATAAGTCGAACCCCCAACAATATAATCATTTCATATTTTACAAACAAATCACCTGAGCATTCTTATTGTCAATTGATCAACACTTGCATTTATGTTTATTTTCTGAAATTTAAACTAAAAGATTTTGTTATCAAGTCATATTTAATCAAGAAATCACATAATTGTTTAGGCCGTGAGTCTCTTGGGAAACGATACTTGGTCTTTCCATATTTATTACTTGATACGATTCGGTACACTTGCCGAGGTCTTAACAAGTTTTTGGCACCATTGTTGGGGACTCGTGGTTTAACTTTGACTTTATTTTTTTATTTTTATCTTTTTATCTTTTTGTTTTGTTCTAACAAAGTTTTCTAGGGTTTTGTTTTCTTGTGTGTGCAGGGTACAATTAGAACTAGAAGCAAGAAAACTTCTCAACCTCTTCTTGAAGGATTGGACGAGAGTAGAAGGAGAAGGAGAATTCAAACATCTAGAGAATTATTCCTTTCTGCAGAGACACTTTTACAACCTTCACCACAAAGATCGGACTAGAGAATTGAAGAGATGGCTGGAGAAAATAATGGTAGACGTACTCTAGCAGATTACACAACAGTAGGTTGCCCTCATCATTTTAATAGCATTGCAAGGTCGAGGGTTAATGTTGCAAACATGGAAGTAAAGCCTGCATTGATACAATTGATGAAGAGCAACCAATTTAATGGATTGTCTAATGAAAATCCATATGAGCATCTGACAACTTTCAATGAGATTTGCAACACTGTAAAGATCAATGGAGTGTCGGATGATGCTATAAAGCTTTTTTTTTTCCTTTCTCATTGGGAGGCAATGCTAAGTTATGGTTGAATTCTTTCCCGGAAGATAGCTTTACCGAATGGGAAGATGTGGTTGCAAAGTTCTTGAACAAATACTTCCCACAATCTAAAATCAACAAAGGTAAGCAGGAAATTGCTTCTTTTAGCAAAGGCATGGAGGAGACGTTAGGTCAAGCGTGGGATAGATATAAAATCTTGTTGAGAAAGACGCCCAAACATGGCTTTGATAAAGCCACAATAGTCATTCTTTTCCTTGGAGGTCTTGGCTCACAAACTAAATTGATGCTAGATGCCTCAACTATAGGTAATATCAAGTGCAAGACTCTAGAGGAAGCTTATGAATTAATTGACAATATGGCTACTAATGATAATGAGATGCATAGTGAAAGAGGAGCTCCACCTTAGCAGAAGGGAGTTCTACAGTTACAGTCTCATGACGCTTTGTTGGCACAGAATAAAATTATCACTCAACAATTGGAGAATTTGACAAAGAAACTCTCTCAAATGCATAATGTTTCACAGGTTCAACAAAAACTCTGTGAATTATGTGCTGATGATCATATCAATGGTCAATGTGTTTTTCCAATGGAGACCCAAGAAGATGTCAACTATATGGGCAATCAATTCCGACAAGGTAATTTCGACCAAGGGTGGACACCTCACCCAAGTATGGGCCAAGGTCAATTTGTGCAATCTAAGCAAGCATGACAATTTAATAGACCGCCGCAGCAACAATCACAATGGCAATAGATATCTGCATTATCTGACAGAACTTCAAAGCTTGAAGAAACTTTTCAACAATTTATGCAGGTAACTATCTCCAACCACAAGAGCACTGAAGCTGCTATAAGAAATTTGGAGATGTAGGTGGGTCAACTGGCTAAGAAGTTAGAGGATAAAGTTAAGAAGCAATTGGCGGATGGATCTACCAAAGAGCCTTATGGTGTGGCAGAGGATATTGTGATTTGCATAGAGAAACTTAGATTCTTGGTTGACTTTATGGTAATGGAAATAGAGGAAGACATGAATATTCCTATTATTCTTGGAAGGCCATTCATGAAAATGGCCAAGGTAATCATCAATGTGGAAGATGGGACAATAGCACTTAGAGACCGAGAAGAGGAGGTAATCTTTACTGTCTTCAATGTTGAGCAGCAGATTCAAGTTAAGAAGAATAGTCATAAAGCTGCATCTGAAGATGCACTAATGACTAGGCTTGAAGATGCTAAGCCAGTCAACAAAGGTAAAAATTGTTTCTTGTCACAGGTTAAGGAGGAAGAAAAAGATGGTAAAGGGAAGATGGTTCATCATGACTCGGTGAATGAAAAACTCAAACTTGACACATTGGTAAGATTCAAGAACAAGTTGTGGGTTATGAAAGGGTTTAAAGAGAATGGAGTAATATAGATTGAAGTTTTGTATTCTAGAAGAGTCAAAAAGGTGGATAGGAAGTTGTTGATGAGTTGGTGTGATGAAAGCAAGAGGAACACCAACATAGAAGATTGGACTTGAGCTTTATTGGGTCAAGCTAGTGACGTTAAAAGAGTGCTTGCTGGGAGGCACCCAGTGATTTAAAAACTTTGATTTTTTTTTATTTTGGGGATGTAATTTAAATTTTAGTTATAATTTGTTATTCGATTATGAGCCTACTATGGCACAACATCTACTGATGGATGCTCTACAACATCTACTGATGGATGTTATGTGATTAAACACCTACTGATGGGTGTTGATAAGAAGAGGTGCACCTACTAATGGGTGTTGGAAGATGCATGTGTCTGTTTATTGTGCATTGTTTGAACTGAATTGATGTGTAAGTGAGGTGAGAAACATATGAAATTTTGAAATTGTCGAGTTGGAGTTGGGGGACCCTTGATTAAGGGCGCTTAGGGCGAGCTAGAAAGGTAGGAAAGTGAATCGCACATGCCGCTCAGTGCCAATTTAGGGCGTTGAGCGCGACTTCTGGCAGATTAGGGTTATGTTAAATTGGGCTTAGCGTAAGTTTGGCCCATTGCACACTTTTGTTACCCTAGGTCTCCACTGTATTGTCAATCTTCAATCAAGTAAGTTCATGCATTTTATGTTTAAAGCATTTGAAAACATGATTCTTGATGAATTTTGTTGTCTAAGCATGATTCTTGAGGAACTTTGATGTTTATGCATGATTTGTTGAATTTGTTGAGGTTTGAATCGATTAATATGTTGTATTGAGGGTTGGAACTGTGAAAAAGGCATTTGAATGGTACTTGATGCTAGCTAGGGCCATGTTTTGAGAATGAACTGTCTGGTGCAGAGGGCCCTTCTAAGGGGCGCTTAACGCGATTCTACAGAAAGAATTTTCTTGTTTTGGCGTGCTGGTGTTAACACTTCGCAAGTGTATCGAATCGTATCAAGTAATAATAAAATGGTAAGACCAAGTATCGTTTCCCAAAGGACTCACGGCCTAGACAGTTATGTGATTTCTTGCTTAAATTAGACTTGTAACTATTCTATTTGTGTGATTATTGATTAGTTTTGACTTGATTTTTTATCTTTTTATCTTTTTATCGTTTTGTTTTATCGTTTTGTTTTATTGTTTTATCTTTTTGTTTTATATTTTTATCTTTTTGTTTTATCTTTTTATCTTGGTTTAATAGGTTCGGAGGTCCCTATATTTGTGGGTTCGTTTCAATTGGGTCCTCCAATTTTGAAAGTGATCAATTTGATCCCTAATTTAACAAAATTGAGTCAATAATACCCTTTCCGTCAAATGCAATGGACGTCATTAACTTTTTAAACATGTGGTATGTTGAAGCATCCTTCAAATAAAATTGTGCCACCTGCAAATAAAAGGATGCCTCAACATGCCACATGTTTAAAAAGTTAACGCTGTCCATTACATTTAACGGAAAGGGTATTATTGACTCAATTTTGTTAAATTAGGGACCAAATTGATCACTTTCAAAATTGGAGGACCTAATTGAAACGAACCCACAAATATAAGGACCTCCGAACCTATTAAACCTTTTATTTTTTTATCTTTTTTTCTTTTTGTTTTATCTTTTTACCATTTTATCTTTCTATCTTTTCATCTTTTTATCTTTTCATCTTTTCATATTTTCATTTTTTTTATCTTTTTATTTATTTATTTTTATTTTTTTGTGCTAACAAATGTTTTCTAGGGTTTTGTGCCTAATGCTTGCAATTCGGACAATAATTTAACTATATGGGCACTCAATTCTACCAAGGTAATCTCAACCATCGGAGGGAATCTCACTCAAGCATGGATCAAAGTCAATTTTGGTAAGCTGTCAGACAATTTGAGAATCAACCACAACAACAATGGCATCAATAAAGTTCTCTATCAGAAAGAATGGCAAAGATGGATGACGTCCTTCAACAATTTATGCAAGAGTCCATCTCCACTCAGAAAAGCATTGAAGCATCATGTAAAAGGATGGAGATGCAGATTGGTCACTTAATTGAGAGATTGGAAGATTTTGGGGTTGAAACTGAAGTTAACCCTAGGGAGGAATGTCAAGCCATTATCACTGGAAGTGACAAGACTTTAGAAGAGAAAGAGATAGAGAGAAAAGAAAAAGAAGAGTTGAGTCAGAAAGATAAAGATGTAGAAAAAGAAAGAGAAGTGGTTGAGAGAGAAGACAGAAAGAAAAGAAAGTGAGAGAAAAGAAATTTTTTGTGAAGATAAATAAAGTGAGAGAAAAGAAAAAGAGGATGAGAGGAAAAAAGAAAGAATCATATGAAAAACCCCTTCCTCATCCACCTTCCTCATCCAAAGAAGTGTCATAGGAAGGAGAAGGAATTTGAGCACTTTATGGAAATCTTCAAGAAATTGGATATTAAAGTTCCTATGATTGAGACATTGAAACAAGTTCCTAGTTTTATCAAATTCTTGAAGAAATTCAGCAAAAAGAAGAAAAAAAATATCTAGAAAGGAGAACACCAACATTGAAGATGGAACTTGAGCTTTATTGGGTCAAGCTAGTGACGTTAAAAGAGCGCTTGTTGGGAGGCAACCCAGTGGTTTAAGAACTTTTAATTTTTGTTTGGTGATGTAATTGTGAACTTTTGATATTTTTGTTTTGTTATAAGTTTGTTACAGCACAACATCTACTGATGGATGTTAGGTGGAAGAGTATCTACTGAAGGATACTATGTTTGTACACACCTATTGATGGGTGTTGGTGAGAAAGATATGCGTCTACTGAAGGATGCTAGAGGATTTTTGGGAAAAAAGAAAGAATCATATGAAAAACCCCTTCCTCATCCAAAGAAGTGTCATAGGAAGGAGAAGGAATTTGAGCGCTTTATGGAAATCTTCAAGAAATTGGATATTAAAGTTCCTATGATTGAGACATTGAAACAGGTTCCTAGTTTTATCAAATTCTTGTAGAAATTCAGCAAAAAGAAGAAAAAAAAATATCTAGAAAGGAGAACACCAACATTGAAGATGGAACTTGAGCTTTATTGGGTCAAGCTAGTGACGTTAAAAGAGCGCTATGCATCTACTGAAGGATGCTGGAGGATTTTTGGGTCAGGCTCGTGACGTTAAACAAGCGCTACCTGGCAGGCAACCCAGTTTTCTAAAATTATCTTTTTAATTGATGTTCGTATTTTTGTTTTTAGTATAGGATTTGATGAACTTAGCTGAAAACTTAACCTGTGATGCAATGGTTTGTTGATGCTATGATGTTTGTGATGAGTATTGCTCTATGATGCTGATTATATTTATTGATGTTGAGATGATGCATGATACACAAGTGGTTACTCATAATATTGTGAGACAGATGCATGATGATTTTTTATTGTGTTACTAAGCAAGATGTTTATCTAAATGCTGGAACTTGAATTAGCCTTTGTGAGGATTGAACTCCAGAGATTTTGTAAATGATTGCTATTACTTTGAAAGCAAGAATGACTTTGCCCATGTTTCTATGATTGAATCACTTGCTTATATGTGTGTTTAACCCTCGACAAGTGTAATTGAATCGTATCAAGTAATAAAACTGGTAAGACCAAATATCGTTCTCCCAAAGGACTAACGGCCTAGATAGTTATGTGATTTGTTGATTATCTAAGACTTGTGACTAAATTATTGTAGGTTTAAATGCAAAATACTAAAAATTAAATATGAATGCATGTATTGATCAATGGGCAAGAAGAAACAAAACACGTGGTTTAAAATATATGAATGAATATGTTGTTGGGGTTTATCAATTTCATCCTGTCCACTCTCATGTATTCAAGAATTCATCTTTCTTCATTAATGTTAATGCCACTTTCTAAATTACCTTAAACCCGATGTCTAGGCGAAGAAAGCCTAATCATAATCACTAGTTTACAATGTCTTGTCTCCCTAGCAATTACTCATGCATTATAAAGCATAGAAGCTTAAAGGGAACCAACCATCATACTCCTATGTCTAGGTTTATACTACTATTGGGAGAGATTCCCCAGATCTAGATTTCCCAGTATGTGTCCATATCGACAAAATCAATAATCATGACATCGAATGAGTTAAACAATGCATGCTTAGAGCAAAGAGGAAAATCCCTAACAATTAATGAAAGAAAGCATATATCTTAAAGATCTTAAAGAACAAATTCAATACATGATAGCTTCAAAGGATTACATTGATTCCTCAACAAAAATAAAGGTTTAGTTCACCATATTCATGGTGAAACTAGATGAAATACAATGAAAGAATGAAAGATAAAACCCTAGAAAGGTGAGAAAGGACCTGTAGCATCCAAAATCTTCCTCCAAGGGGTGAAAGAATGTGTTTTTGATTCGTTCCAGCCAAAGATTTTTAACCTAGGTCGACTAAAACCTTATATAGCTTTCTAAAAATTACAGAAAAGTGGCCCAAAGCCCATTAAAATGCTGCTTAGCGGTAATTACCGCTCAACAGTAAGTGCGGGTCTTCAATTTTGCCCCTCAGCTGCTGTTTTTGCCCCTCAACGGTGATTTCGGCACTTGAAAAGTGGCGCTCATCGATAATTACCACTCAGCGCAACTTTTTCTGCACTCTGGTTGACTTTTCTGGTTGACTGGTTGACTAGTTGACTTTTCTGGTTAATGGTTGACTTTTCTACATTCCAATAACCTACAAAATCAAAGGAATCTAGCGTAAAACCATTAAATTCACCTTCAACTCTCTTATTCACAAAAATAAAGCAAAAACATGAGTTAAAGCAAGTTTCTAAGTCAAAAAGGGTTGATTGATTATCAAAATTAAGTATAAAAATAACGGGTTTTCAACCGTTATCAATGTGGCATATGATCAAGGCCATGTGTTGTTATCCCTTTTTTGCCAATGCATGATTTTAGCCCAATAAAAGAGAGCACAATGTGTTCAATCCTTTGAACCTTTAGCCTTGAACATGATATGAAAACCCTTTTTGAAAATCGTTACCTGAGTTAGGTTGAGAATATTTGTGTGGTTATGATAAAGGTTCAAGTTTGGGGTTGTTGGGAAGTCTAAAAAGGGAAAATAAAAAGAAAAAGCATTGAGCTAAGTATTAAGCAAATGAAAAACAAAAGAAAAAGGAAAGAAAAGAAAGAAAAGAAAAGCTCAATGCAAGGGAAAGTTGGGAATAAGTAAGAATGGTTGTGTTTAAATGATGAAAGTATGAATGACTCTCTTAACTCAAGGATTTTGTGATCTAGAAAAACCAATTTTCTTCTTAGCCCAGCCACATTACAAGCCATAGAAAAGCCTTTGTGATGATACTTGCTTGTGAGTGTGTTTAATTTTGGTTAAATGAAAGGCAAAGTTGATTCATGTGACATTGTGATAGTAGAGTGAATGAGTCACCTCTATATACACTTGTGTGCTTGAGAGAAACACTTTTCTTGGTTAGGAATAGTTCCATGTATGCATGATCTCATCTTTGCTTGGTTGATCATTCATGAGCATAGCATCTGTTGAATATTCTATGATTATTTGAGCACCATAATGAGCTTAATTGAATCAAGGCATGCATTCATCTTATTCTTTATGATAAGATGATTTAAGCAATTACTTGCCTTGAAAGAAAAGGTTTTAAAATGTGTTGAATTACTGCATTGATTGGTTGAAAGCTAAGTTACATCTTGTTTGCTTGAGGACAAGCAAAGTTCTAAGTTTGGGGTTGTGATAACGGTTGAAAAACCATTATTTTTATACTTAATTTTGATAATAAATCAACCCTTTTTTACATAGAAACTTGCTTTAACTCATGTTTTTGCTTTAGTTTTGTGAATACGAGAGTTGAAGATGAATTTAATAGTTTTGTGCTAGATTCCCTTGATTTTGTAGGCTATTGGAATGATTTGAAAGAAGAGTTAAAGTACCGAATGGTTGAAATGCAAAAAGTCAACCAGAATGCAGAAAAGTCAACCAGAGTACAAAATAGTCAACCAGAATCCAGAAACGTCAACCAGTCAACCAGAGTGCAGAAAAGCCAACCAGAGTGTAGAAAAAGTTGCGTTGAGCGGTAGGGGGCGCTGAGCGCTAATTTTGCTGTCTTTTATATCAAAAAGATATAAAAGATAAAATAAGAGATAAGATAAAATAAAAACAGAAAAATAAAATTAAATAAAATAAAAACCGAAAAATAAAGACAGAAAATAAAATAAAATAAAATAAAATAATAACCGAAAAATAAAAAATAGAAAATAGAAAAATAAAATAAAATAAAATAATAACCGAAAAATAAAAACAAAAAATAAAAACAAAAAATAAAAACAGAAAACAAAATTCACAAGTCAAAAATAATCAAAAATAACACAAATAGACTAGTTAAACCACGAATCTCTAGCAACAACGCCAAAAACTTGATGACAAATTTATGAACACCGAAAAACGGCGCCAAAAACTTGTTTAACCCTCGGCAAGTGTGACCGAATCGTTTCAAGTAATAAACTCGGTAAGACCAAGTATCGTTCTCCCAAAGGACTAACGGCCTAGTTAGTTATATGACTTCTTGATTATTTAAGACTTGTGAACAAATTGTTATAAGTTTCAAATGCAAAAGACAAAAAGTAAACATGTATGCATGTGATGATCAATGGGAAAGAAGAACACAAACACTGAACGAATTATATGGATGAGTATGTTGTTGGGGTAATCAATTTCATCTTAGCCACTCTCATATATTTTAGGAATTCATCATTCTTTTCATCAATGTTAATGCCACTCTCTAAATTACCTTAAACCCGATGTCTCGGTGAAGAAAGCCTATCCTTAATTATGAGTTCATACAATTCCTAGCATCCCTAATAATTAATTCTGAAGCACAGAAGCTTAAAGGCAACCAACCCTCATATCCCTATGTCTAGGCAATACTGCTTTTGAGAGAATTTCCCTAGTTCTAGATTTCCCCGTATGTATCCATATCGACAAAATCAATAATCATGACATCGAATGAGTTAAATAATGCATGCTTTGAGCAAAGAGGAAAAACCCTAACTAATGATGAAAGAAAGCATGTATCATAGATATGATGTTTAAACACAAAATTCCATATATGAGAGCTTCAAAAGATTACATTGATTCCCCAACAACAAGAAGAGTTTAGTTCACCATATTCATGGTGAAACTAGATGAAATACAATGAAATAGTGCAAGATAGAACCCTAGAAAGTTGAGTAGGTAGCCTTAGCATCAAAAATCTTCCTCCAAGGGGTGGAAAGGTGTGTGTTTGCTTCGTACTCTGCCAAAGATACAAACCCTAGGAAGTCATAAAGCTTATATACTATTCGAAATATTACAGAAAAGTGGGCCTAAGCCTAGAATAATGGCGCTCATCGGTAAACTACCGCTCAGCGGTAAGTGCGGGTGTTGAATTCTTACCCTCAGCTGCACTTTCACCCCTCAGCGGAGCCAACGGGTGTTCATTAGTGCCGCTCAGCGGTAAACTGACGTTGAGCGGTACTTGCGGCTTCTCTTCTTTTTGCACTTTTTGAGTTCTTTTCTGATTCCATCTCTATCCTTCTTCACTTCTTTCATCAAATTCACCTTAAAACCTGCATAAAACACTGAAATCAAGCATAAACCTGTCCAACTCTCTTATTTCCAAAAATATGAACAAAAGCATGATTCCAAGCTAGTTTCTAAGTGTTAAAGGTTGCTTTTAGTATCAATTTTAAGCATGAAAATAACAGTTTTTCAACTGTTATCATCCCTCTAAAATAAAAAGCCTTGGAGGAAATCTTTATGGATTGGTAATTGTAGATGACTACTCTAAATATACCTGGACTTTTTTTCTTGTTGTCAAAAGTCATAATTTCAAGGTATTCAAGAAGTTTGCAACTATGATACAGAAACAGAAGGATCTCAAAATCAAGTCAATAAGGAGTGATCATAGCACGAAATTCCAGAATGAATGCTTTGAAGATTACTGTGCTGAAATGGGGACACAACACTTTGCTGATGCCATAGCTCTATATTCTGCTTCTGCGTTGGACCTTGCCACAACACTTTGCTTCTTACTTTTCCAAGATATTAGGTTGCCACCAATAGAGACACAATATCCAGAAGTAGATCTCCTATCAGAAGGGAAACCAGCCCAATCAGCATCTGAATAGCAAACGATTTTTGTATCGTTGTTAGGACCATATAGCAAACCTTTTCCAGGTGATCCTTTAATATACTTTAGTATGTGAACAACTGCATCCCAATGGTCTTCACATGGGAAGTTTAGGAATTGACTCACCATGCTAACTGCAAAGGAAATGTCAGGACGCATAATGGTAAGATAGTTTTATTTACCAATTAATCTTCTGTACCGTTCAGGATCTGAGAAAGGCTCCCCCTGATTTGATAGGAGTTTGATGTTAGGATCCATAGGTATCTCAATAGATTTAGAGTTCATTAACCTTGTTTCCTCCAAGATGTCTAACGCATACTTCCTCTGAGATTTGACAATACCAGTGTTGGATTGTGCTACTTCAATACCCAAAAAGTACCGGAGTTTGCCAAGATCTTTGGTTTGAAAATGGTGACAAAGGAGTTGTTTCATTTGAGAGATGCCAAGATAGTCGCTTCCTGTGAGAAAAATGTCATCGACATACACTATTAAGTAGATACATCCAGCACTTGAGTGGCGATAAAACACTGAATGATCCGCTTCACTGTGAGACATACCAAATTATTGAACAACACGACTGAATTTACCAAACCAGGCTCGAGGAGACTGTTTTAGACCATATAAGGATTTACGAAGACGACATACCAATCCAGATGACTCCTCCTAAGCAACAAAGTTGGGCAGTTGCTCCATATAAATTTCTTCATGTAAATCACCATTAAGGAAAGCATTGTTAACATCAAGTTGGTAAAGAGGCCATTTTCGAAGCGTGGCCATGGCAATGAATAGGCGAACAAAGGTCATTTTTGCCACTGGAGAAAAACTATCACCATAATCCAAACCAAAAATCTATGTGTAGCCTTTGGCAACCAGTCGAGCTTTCAGACGATCAATTGTACCATTAGGGCCAACCTTGATAACATACACCCACCTGTAACCAACAACAGACTTTCCAAATGGTTATTGGACAAGCTCCCTGATAACGGTTGAAAAACCGTTATTTTTATGCTTAAAATTGATACCAAAAGCAACCTTTAAGACTTAGAAACTAGCTTGAACTCATATTTTTGCTTTAGTTTTGTGAATAAGAGAGTTGAAAGTGAATTTAATGGTTTTGTGCAAGATTCCCTTGATTTTGTAGGCTAATTGAATGATTTGAAAGAAGAATTGAAGTACCGAATGATTGGAGTGCTGAACAGTCAACCAGAAAAGTCAACCAGTCAACCAGAATGCTGAAAAATCAACCAGAACGCAGAAAAAGTGTGACCGAGTGGCGTTGAGCGGTAAAATACTGCTGAGCGGCACTTTTCAGGTGCCAAAATCACCGCTGAGGGGCAAAAACAGCAGCTGGGGGCAAAATGGATCATGCGGTATTACCACTCAGCAGTAAAATACCGCTGAGCGGCATTCTAAGTGGGCTTGGACCAGTTTTCTTTTGTTTTTATGGGCTTGGACTTGTCTTATGTTATTTTTATGCCCTATTTAAGGACTTGCACGTCCTAGGGTTTGTATCTTTGGTTGTGACGAAGCAAATACTCTCTCTTCCACCCCTTTGAAGGAGGATCTTGGATGCTCAGGCTACCTCTTCACCTTTTTAGGGTTTTATCTTTCCTTATTTCATTATTGTTCATCTAGTTTCACCATGAATATGGTCAACTAAACCTTTTATTGTTGTTGGGGGAATCAATGTAGTCTTATGAAACTCTCATATATGGAATTTGTTTTTACATCTTATATTTAAGACCTATGCTTTCTTTCATCATTAGTTAGGGTTTTTCTTCTTTGCTCAATGCTTGCTTTGTTTAACTCATTCACTGCATGATTATTGATTTTGTCGATACGAAAACGTACGGGGAAGTCTAGATCTGGGGGATTTCTCCCAATAGTATATTGGTTGTCGTTAAGCTCCTGCGCTGAATGAACTAATTATTAGGAATGCTAGGAATGGTATGAACTCGTAATTAGGGAGAAGCCTTCTTGAAAGGTAATTTAGAGAGTGGCATTAACAATGATGAATTGAATGTTGAATTCCTAAAATATATGAGAGTGGATAAGATGAAATTGATAAACCCCAACAAAATACTCATCCATATATTCCACTGAAAGTATTTGTATTTTTGTTTTAGCCATTGATCAACCTCATGCATACATGTTTATTTTCGTCTTTTGCATAGTAAAATCCAATTATTTCGTTCTTTAGTCTTAGCTAATCAACGAATCACATAACTAAACTAGGCCGTGAGTCCTTTGGGAGAACGATACTTGGTCTTACCAAGTTTATTACTTGAAACGATTCGGTCATACTTGCCGATTGTAAAACAAGTTTGTGACGCCGTATTTCGGTGTTCAAAAATTTGTCCATCATGTTTTTGGCGCCGTTGTCGGGGACTCGTGGTTTAACTAGTTCATTTGTTTGATTATTGATTATCTTTGACTTGTTTTCTGTTTTTATTTTATTTTATTTTATTTTATTTTATTTTATTTTTCTGTTTTTATTTTATTTTATTTTATTTTCTATTTCCTATCTTCTTATCTTTTCAATTATATCCTTTGATTTTTTTCTCTATCTTTTTGTGCTAACAAATATTTTCTAGAGTTTTGTGCCTAATGTTTGCACGATGCAATTTGGTCAAGAATTTAACTATATGGGCACTCAATTCTACCAAAGTAATCTCAACCACTGGTGGGAACCTCATTCAAGCATGGATCAAAGCCAATTTTGGCAAGCTGCCGGACAATTTGAGAACCAACCACAACAATAATGGCAGCAACAAAGCTTTAAAATCAACAAAGGGAAGCAAGAGATCTCTGCATTTAGACAAGGCATGGAGGAAACACTAGGTCACGCATGGGACAGGTACAAAAGCCTATTAAGAAAGACTCCCACGCATGGATTTGACGAAGAAGAAGTAGTCCTAATCTTCCTTGGAGGTCTTGGTTCACAAACCATGATGATGCTTGACGCCTCAGCTGGAGGCAATATCAAATGGAAGACTCTAGAGGAAGCCACAGAAATAATTGAAAACATGACTACTAATGACAATAAGTGGAACAGTGAAAGAGGAGCTCCTATTCAACAAAAAGGAGTTCTACAGTTGCAATCCAATTATGCCTTGATAGCTCATAACAAGTTAATAACTCAACAATTGGAGAATCTCACAAAGATACTTGAACAACTGCCAAAAGAGTTAAAGACTGTTGCACAGGTTCAATCACAGTTGTGTGAATTATGTGGAGGTGATCATATCAATGGTCAATGCGCCTTTCCAGCAGAAGCTTTAAAGGATGTTAACTTCATGGCCAATCAATTTCCATACAGTCAGGAGAATTTCAATCAAGGGTGGAAACCACACCCAAGTATTGGTCAAGGACAAAGAGGGCAGGCTGGACAAAATGGCAATTCAACAAGCAACAACAACAACCAACTTTATGGCAACAGTTTGCTGCATTTAATGAAAGGTTCATAAAGATGGAAGAAACTCTTCAGCAATTTATACAGAAAACTGAATCTTCTCAAAAGAGCACTGAAGCTGCTATTAAGAACTTGAAGATTCAAATGGGGCAGATTACCAAGCAGTTGGAAGAAAGGCCTGACACGGATTTTAGGGCTAATACTGAGGTTAACCCTAGGGAAGAGTGTCAAGAGTTAGTGAGTGTAAATGTTGAAAAAGTTGAGTTGGAAAAAGAAGAGAGAAAAGAGAGAGAAGAGAAAGAAGAAAAGAAAATTTGTGTGAAGATTGAGAAAGTGAGTAGAAAAAGAAAAGAAAAAAAGAAAGTGAGAGAAAAGAGAAAGAGGACGAGAGGAAAAAAGAAAGAATCATATGAAAAACCTCGTCCCCATCCAAAGAAGTATCATAGGAAGAAGGAATTTGAGCGCTTTATGGAAATCTTCAAGAAATTGGAGATTAAAGTTCCTATGATTGAGACATTGCAACAGGTTCCTGGTTTGATCAAATTTCTGAAGAAGTTCAGTAGAAAGAAGAAAAAAAAGAGGAAAGAACATGAGCTTGGGTCAAGCTAGTGACGTTAAAAGAGCGCTTGCTGGGAGGCAACCCAGTGATTTAAGAACTTTTTAATTTTTGTTTTGGTGATGTAATTTTGAACTTTTGGGTATTTTTGTTTTTGTTATAAGTTTGTTACAGGATTTACATCTACTGATGGATGTTAGGCGGAAGAGTATCTACTGAAGGATATTATGTTTGTATACACCTACTGATGGGTGTTGGTAAGGAAAATTTGCACCTACTGAAGGGTGCTGGAGGATTTTGGGTCAGGCTTGTGACGTTAAACAAGCGCTACCTGGGAGGCAACCCAATTGATTGATATTTCTTTATAATTTTTGTTTTGATCCTGCTTTAGTTGGATAATAGGGTTGTGCATGAGTGATCTGAAAATTTTATTGCATGAAGCCAGTGAGGGGTATGGTTAGGACGCATTTAGGTTAAACTAAGGAGAAGGAGGGCACTTCCCGTAAGTGCCGCTGAGCGGCAAACTACCGCTGAGCGGTAGTGTCACAGAAGGGGCTTGGGTTGCCCTTGAGCGGGACCCGAGCCCATTAGGGGTATTTTTATACCCTAAGCTGCGCCTTGGCCTCTCCTTTTAGATTCTTCTCTGCACACACACTCCTGCATACTTTTCCAAAGTTTTCTATAACTTTTCCCTCATCCTTTTTGAGAAAATTTCTTTTCCACTCACTTTCTTACTTATTGTTCATCTAAGTTTGGGGTTGGGAGAGAGTATCATTGATGGGGCTGAGTTTTTCAAAGCACTAAAGCAGGATTTGTCTTATTTATTCATGTTTGTTTAGGGTTTGATGTACTCAATTGACAACTTTATCTGTTATGATGGTTTGCTGATGATTGTGATTGTTTGATAAGAAATGCTTGAATGATGCTTTGATATAGATTGATGTTGAGATGTGCACATTACATGCTTATACAGGTGGTTCACAAGCTTCGTGAACAAATGCAAGTTATTATGATTGTGATTGTGATATTAAGCAGGATGTGTATGTCAAATGTGAATGAGCTTGTATGTGAGGTTTTGAGCTCCAGAGTTTTTGTGATTGAGTGCTATTACTTTGGAAGCATGAATAACTTTGCCCAGGTTTTCTATGATTGAATTACTTGCTTGTTTGCATTATATGATCAAGGTCGTTTGTTGGAAACCCTTATATTAGCCAAATTGCATGAAATAAGCCACAAAAGAGAACACTATGTGTTCTATCAGTTGAACCCTTAGCCTTGAACATAAATTTAAAACCTTTGTTGAAAGCTTTACCTTGAGTTAAGTAGAAATTATTTTGTGGTATTGACAAATGTTCAAGTTTGGGGTTGTAGAAAGGGAATTTGAAAGCATTGAGCTAAGAGCTAAGAATTAAGTATGTGAAAAGCAAAAGAAAAAGAGAAAGAAAAGAAAAAGCAAAGCTTAATGCAAAGGAAAGTTGGGAAAAGTAAGAATGATTGTGTTTATATGATTCTCTTAACTCAAGGGTTTTGTGATCTGGAAAAACCAATTTTCTTGTTAGCCCAGCCACATTATAAGCCATTGAAAGTCCTTGTGATGATGCATGCTTGTGAATTTATTTGATTGTGGTTAAATGAAAGGCAAAGTCAATTCATGTGACACTGTGATAGTAGAGTGAATGAGTGATTACCTCTTATACACTTGTGTTTGAGTGAAACACTTTACCTAGTGAGGAAATATTCCATGAGCACATGAACATCCATGCTTAGTTGATTGATCATTCATGAAAAATAGCATTTGTTGGATATTAAGTGATTTTGTGAACACCGAAGCATGTGCACATCTTGATTGAAATCTTTGTCATGAGTTTGATTGAAGTTTTTACTTATCTTGAAAAGAGGATTTTGAATGGAGTAAACCATTGTATTGATTGGAAGAAGATTGAGTTACATCTTGTTTGCTTGAGGACAAGAAAAGTTTTAAGTTTGGGGTTGTGATAACGGTTGAAAAACCGTTATTTTTATGCTTAAAATTGATACCAAAAGCAACCTTTAAGACTTAGAAACTAGCTTGAACTCATATTTTTGCTTTAGTTTTGTGAATAAGAGAGTTGAAAGTGAATTTAATGGTTTTGTGCAAGATTCCCTTGATTTTGTAGGCTAATTGAATGATTTGAAAGAAGAATTGAAGTACCGAATGATTGGAGTGCTGAACAGTCAACCAGAAAAGTCAACCAGTCAACCACAATGCTGAAAAATCAACCAGAACGACGAAAAAGTGTGACCGAGTGGCGCTGAGCGGTAAAATACCGCTGAACGGCACTTTTCAGGTGCCAAAATAACCGCTGAGGGGCAAAAACAGCAGCTGGGGGAAAAATGGATCATGCGGTATTACCGCTCAGCGGTAAAATACCGCTGAGCGGCATTCTAAGTGGGCTTAGACCGGTTTTCTTTTGTTTTTATGGGCTTAGACTTGTCTTATGTTATTTTTATGCCCTATTTAAGGACTTGTACGTCCTAGGGTTTGTATCTTTGGTTGTGACGAAGCAAATACTCTCTCTTCCACCCCTTTGAAGGAGGATCTTGGATGCTCAAGCTACCTCTTCACCTTTTTAGGGTTTTATCTTTCCTTATTTCATTATTGTTCATCTAGTTTCACCATGAATATGGTCAACTAAACCTTGTATTGTTGTTGGGGGAATCAATGTAGTCTTATGAAACTCTCATATATGGAATTTGTTTTTACATCTTATATTTAAGACCTATGCTTTCTTTCATCATTAGTTAGGGTTTTTCTTCTTTGCTCAATGCTTGCTTTGTTTAACTCATTCACTGCATGGTTATTGATTTTGTCGATATGGAAACGTACGGGGAAGTCTAGATCTGGGGAATTTCTCCCAATAGTATATTGGTTGCCGTTAAGCTCCTGCGCTGAATGAACTAATTATTAGGAATGCTAGGAATGGTGTGAACTCGTAATTAGGGAGAAGCCTTCTTGAAAGGTAATTTAGAGAGTGGCATTAACAATGATGAATTGAATGTTGAATTCCTAAAATATATGAGAGTGGATAAGATGAAATTGATAAACCCCAACAACATACTCATCCATATATTCCATTGAAAGTATTTGTATTTTTGTTTTAGCCATTGATCAACCTCATGCATACATGTTTATTTTCGTCTTTTGCATAGTAAAATCCAATTATTTCGTTCTTAAGTCTTAGCTAATCAACGAATCACATAACTAAACTAGGCCGTGAGTCCTTTGGGAGAACGATACTTGGTCTTACCAAGTTTATTACTTGAAACGATTCGGTCATACTTGCCGATTGTAAAACAAGTTTGTGACGCCGTATTTCGGTGTTCATAAATTTGTCCATCACTCCCAAGTTCCACTTTTCTATAAAGCATTTAATTCATCCAGCATGGCTTGACGCCAGCCAGGATGAGTTAAGGCATCACCCACAGACTTGGGAATTGACACAGAAGAAATGGGTGAGAGACATGCGTAAACAGATGGAGATAATCTATGGTAACTGATAACGGTTGAAAAATCGTTATTTTATACTTAATTTCGATAACCAATCAACCCTTTTTAACTTAAAAACTTGCTTTAACTCATGTTTTTGCTTTAGTTTTGTGAATAAGAGAGTTGAAGGTGAATTTAATGGTTTTGTGCTAGATTCCTTGGATTTTGTAGGTTATTGGAATGATTTGAAAGAACAGTTAAAGTACCGAATGGTTGGAACGCAGAAAAGTCAACTAGAAACCATAAAAGTCAACTAGTCAACTAGAAAAGTCAGCCAGTCAACCAGAAAAGTGAACTAGTCAACCAGAATGCAGCAAAGTCAACCATAGTGCAGAAAAAGTTGCGTTGAGCGGTAATTACCGCTGAGCGCCAGTTTTCAGGTGCCGAAATCACCGCTGAGGGGCAAAAACAACAACTATGGGCAAAATTGAAGAGCCGCACTTACCGCTGAGCGGTAATTACCACTGAGTGGCATTTTAATGGGCCTTGGGCCACTTTTCTGTAATTTTTAGAAAGCTATATAAGGTTTTAGTCAATCTAGGTTAGACATCTTTGGCTAGGACGAAGCAGAATCACACTTTTTCACCCCTTGGAGGAGGATTTTGGATGCTACAGCTCCTTTCTCACCTTTCTAGGGTTCTATCTTTTCACTCTTTCATTGTAATTCATATAGTTTCACCATGAATATGGTGAACTAAACATTTATTGTTGTTGCGGAATCAATGTAATCCTTTTGAAACTCTCATGTATGGAATTTGTTCTTCAAAATCTTCTTTAAGATACATGCTTTCTTTCATTAATTGTTATGATTTTTCCTCTTTGCTTAAAGCATGCATTGTTTAACTCATTCGATGTCATGATCATTGATTTTGTCGATATGGTCACAAACGCGAAAATCTAGATCTAGGGAATCTCTCCCAATAGTAGTAAACCTAGACATAAAAGTATGATGGTTGGTTTCCTTTAAGCTTCTGTTCACTAAAATGCATGATTAATTGCTAGTGAGACAAGACATTGTAAACTAGTAATTATGATTAGGCTTTCTTCGTCGAGACATCGGGTTTAAGGTAATTTAGAAAGTGGCATTAACAATTAATGAAGAAAGATGAATTCCTGAATACATGAGAGTAGATAGGATGAAATTGATAAACCCCAACAACATAATCATCCATATATTTCAATTCACGTGTTTTTGTTGCTTCTTACCATTGATCAATCCATGCATTCATATTTACTTTTGAGTATTTGCATTTAAATGTTAATCAATCGGTTTTGCAAGTCTTAGCTAATCAACAAACCACACAACTGTTTAGACCGTGAGTCCTTTGGGAGAACGATACTTGGTCTTACCAGGTTTATTACTTGATACGATTCGGTTACACTTGTCATGTGTTTAAACACGTTTTTAGCGTCGTTGCCGGGAACTCGTGGTTTAACTAGTCTATTTGTGTGATTATTGATTAACATTGACTTGATTTTTATCTTTTAATCTTTTTATCTTTTTGTTTATTTTTATCTTGTATTTTGATATATTTTGTTATCTTTTTAGTTTATCTTTTCTATCTTTCTATCTTCTTGATTTTCATCTTCCTATTTTTCTATCTTTTTAATTTTTCTTTTTAGCTTATTATTTGATCTTCTCTATCTTTTTATGCTAACAAATGTTTTCTAGAGTTTTATTCCTAATGCTTGCAGGATGCAATTCGAACAAGAATTTGATTATATGGGCACTCAATTCTACCACTGGTGGGAACCTCACTCAAGCATAGATCAAAGCCAATTTTGGCAAACTGCCGGACAATTTGAGAATCAACCACAACAACAATGGCAGCAACAAAGCTTTCTATCAGAAAGAAGGAGAAAGTTGGATGAAGTCCTTCAACAATTTATGCAACAGTCCATCTCCACTCAGAAAAGCATTGAAGCATCATGTAAGAGGGTGAAGATGAACATTCGTTACATTATTCAGAAGTTGCATGATTCTAGGTTTTATACTGAAGTTAACCCTAGGGAGGAAGGTCAAGCCATTGTCACTAAAAGTGACAAAATTTTTGATGAGGAAAAGATAGAGAGAGATAAGGAAAAGATAGAGGAAAAAGAAACAGAAAGGTTGAGTGAGAAAGATAAAGATAAAGAGAAAGAAAAAGAAGTGGTTGAGAGACAAGAAAAAAAGAGAAATGTGTGTGAAAATAAAGAAGTTGAGTGGAAAAAGAGAAGGGAAGAAAAAAATAAGAGAAAAGAAAAAGAGAAAATTGAGGAAGAAGAAAAGTAAGAAAAAGAGGACGAGAGAAAAAAAGAAAGAATCATATGAAAAACCTCTTCCTCATCCAAAGAAGTATCATAGGAAGGAGAAGGAATTTGAGCGCTTCATGGAAATCTTCAAGAAATTGGAGATTAAAGTTCCTATGATTGAGACATTGCAACAGGTTCCTGGTTTGATCAAATTTCTGAAGAAGTTTAGTAAAAAGAAGAAAAAAATAAGATGGAACTTGAAATTTATTGGGTCAAGCTAGTCACGTTGAAAGAGCGCTTGCTGGGAGGCAACACAGTGATTTAAGAACTTTTAATTTTTGGTTTGGTGTAATTTTGAACTGTTGGTATTTTTTTTTTGGTTATAAGTTTGTTACAGTGTTTATATCTACTGATGGATGTTAGGTGGAAGAGTATCTACTGAAGGATACTATGTTTGTATACACCTACTGATGGGTGTTGGTAAGCAAGATTTGCACTAACTGAAGGGTGCTGCAGGATTTTGGGTCAGGCTCGTGATGTTAAACAAGCGCTACCTGGGAGGCAACCTAGTTGATTGAATTTATTTTTGTTTGTTTGTGTTGATTTTGTTCTAGTTACATTATAGGCAACCCAGTTGATGGATGTTAGGTGGAAGAGTATCTACTGAAGGATACTATGTTTGTATACACCTACTGATGGGTGTTGGTAAGAAAGATTTGCACTTACTGAAGGGTGCTGCAAGATTTTGGGTCAGGCTCGTGATGTTAAACAAGCGCTACCTGGGAGGCAACCCAGTTGATTGAATTTATTTTTGTTTGCTTGTGTTGATTTTGTTCTAGTTGCATCATAGGGATTGAATGTTTGAGTAAGGTGAGAACCTAAATACATTGAGTGAGTGAGAGGCATTAGTATAAAGAGACCTAGGGCAAGCTAGGAAGAAGGTGAGTTGATGCCGCAAGTGCCGCTCAACAGTAAAAATCGTTGAGCGCGACTACTGCAGAGTTGAGTGGACTGGTTTTGGCTCATTTGGGCTCAGCGGGATTTGGCTCATTAGGTCTTTTTCATACCCTAGGGCGCACTTTCATATCTCCCTCTGCACACACACTCTCAAGCACTCTCCAAAGAGTTCTCTTCACTTTTCCGTTCTTCCCCCTTAATAAAACCTCTCTTCCATTCATTTTTGCATCATGTTTCCATTCAAGTTTGGGGTTTGGTGAGAGCATTGCTATTAGGGGCTGAATTCTTCACATTTATAGTGCATTCTTCATTATTATGCTTGCCGGTTTTGCTGCATAAGTTGCACTAAAGGTTTTTTGACTGCTCTCAGCGATGAGAGGAATGGTTTTAGGGTGTTGTTTGTGGTTTACTAATGCTTAATGATGTGTCTTGTGGTTTTGTGAATTGAGTTTGATGTAGGGATGGCCTCCTCATCGGGCAAGAGATTCAAGACTACAATATTTAAAAGGAAGGAGAAGGAACCAAATCAACCCTATTCCAGCAAGTTCCTTTCCTGTAAGCATGAGCAACACTTCCTCATTGTCCAAGATAGCATGGCAAAAGAAGAAGGCACAGGCTAGAAGAACTGGAGCAACTGAAGCTCCAGTTATGGAGGAAGATGATGAGGATGATGATTTTGAAGATGTTGAAGAAGGAGAGGAGGAAGACTATGATGATAGCATGAGCTGATGAGGAGCTGAGATAGCATCTACTGATGGATGCTATCAGCACTTGAGTAGGATTTTTCTTTTCTTTTGAACTTATTTGCTTTTGTTTTTAGTATAGGATTTGATGTACTTGGCTTAAAACTTTATCTGTGTGCAATGGTTTGTTGATGCTATGATGTTTGTGATGAATATTGCTTCATGATGTTGATTATATTGATTGATGTTGAGATGATGCATGATGCTGATACACAAGTGGTTGCTCAAAATATTTTGAAACAGATGCATGATGAATTGTGATTGTGATTATGATACTGACCAAGATGTTTATCTAAATGTTGGAATTTGATTTAGCCTGTGTGAGGATTGAACTCCAGAGTTTTTGTGAGTAAGTACTATTACGTTGAAAGCATGAATGACTTTGCCCAAGTTTTCTATGATTGAATCACTTGCTTGTATGTGTCATATGATCAAGGCCATTTGTTGTTAACCCTTTTTAGCTAAAATGCATGAATTTACCTTACTAAAAGAGAGCACTATGTGTTCTATCCTCTGAACCTTTAGCCTTGAACATGATTTGAAAACCCTTTGTGAAAATCTTTACCTTGAGTTGAGTTGAGAATATTTTGTGGTATTGATAAAGGTTCAAGTTTGGGATTGTTGGGAAGTCTAGAAAGGGAAAATAACAAGCATTGAGCTAAGAGCTAAGCACGTGAAAAACAAAAGAAAAAGGAAAGAAAAGAAAGAAAAGAAAAGCTCAATGCAAGGAAAAGTTGGGAATAAGTAAGAATGGTTGTGTTTAAATGATGAAAGTATGAATGACTTTCTTAACTCAAGGATTTTGTGATCTAGAAAAACCAATTTTTTTCTTAGCCCAGCCATATTACAAGCCATAGAAAAGCCCTTGTGATGATAATTGATTGTGAGTATATTTAATTATGGTTAAATGAAAGGCAAAGTTAATTCATGTGACATTGTGATAGTGGAGTGAATGAGTAACCTCTTATACACTTGTGTGTTTGAGTGAAACACTTTATCTGGTGAGGAAAGATTCCACGATTACATCTTTGCTTGGTTAATTGATCATTCATGAGCATAGCATCAATTGAATATTCTGTGATTATCTGATCACCACAATGAGCTTAATTGAATCAAGGCATGTATTCATCTTGACTGATATTCTTTATGATAAGCTGATTTAAGCAATTACTTCTCTTAAAAGAAAAGGTTTTGAAATGTGTTGAATCATTGCATTGATTGGTTGAAAACTAAGTTACATCTTGTTTGCTTGAGGACAAGCAAAGTTCTAAGTTTGGGGTTGTGATAACAGTTGAAAAACTGTTATTTTTATACTTAATTTTGATAACCAATCAACCCTTTTTAACTTAAAAACTTGTTTTAACTCATGTTTTTGCTTTAGTTTTGTGAATAAGAGAGTTGAAGGTGAATTTAATGGTTTTGTGCTAGATTCCTTGGATTTTGTAGGTTATTGGAATGATTTGAAAGAACAGTTAAAGTACCGAATGGTTGGAACGCAAAAAAGTCAACCAGAAACCATAAAAGTCAACCAGTCAACCAGAAAAGTCAACCAGTCAACCAGAAAAGTCAACCAGTCAACCAGAAAAGTGAACTAGTCAACCAGAATGCAGAAAAGTCAACCAAAGTGCAGAAAAAGTTGTATTGAGCGGTAATTACCGCTGAGCGCCAGTTTTCAGGTGCCAAAATAACCGCTAAGGGGCAAAAATAACAGCTGAGGGGCAAAATTGAAGACCCGCACTTACCGCTGAGCGGCATTTTAATGGGCCTTGGGCCACTTTTCTGTAATTTTTAGAAAGCTATGTAAGGTTTTAGTCAACCTAGGTTAGACATCTTTGGCTGGGACGAAGCAGAAACACACTCTTTCACCCCGTGGAGGAGGATTTTGGATGCTACAACTCCTTTCTCACCTTTCTAGGGTTCTATCTTTTCACCCTTTCATTGTAATTCATATAGTTCCACCATGAATATGGTGAACTAAACATTTATTATTGTTGGGGAATAAATGTAATCCTTTTAAGATACATGCTTTCTTTCATTAATTGTTATGATTTTTCCTCTTTGCTTAAAGCATGCATTGTTTAACTCATTCAATGTCATGATCATTGATTTTGTCGATATGGACACATACGGGGAAATCTAGATCTGGGAATCTCTCCCAATAATAGTATAAACCTAGACATAGGAGTATGATGTTTGGTTTCCTTTAAGCTTCTGTTCACTATAATGCATGATTAATTGCTAGGGAGACAAGACATTGTAAACTAGTTATTATGATTAGGCTTTCTTCGCCGTGACATCGGGTTTAAGGTAATTTAGAAAGTGTCATTAACAATTAATGAAGAAAGATGAATTCCTAAATACATGAGAGTAGATATGGGACTATACAGTTGAAGGATAGCTTAAAGGAATTGATTTTATCAAAGCCTAGCCTCTCCTAGTACGGTGTGGTTCGAGGACGAACCAAAGCGAAAGTTGGTGGGCATGTGACATCCGGGCACTGACGAGGGCGGGGACTGACGCCGGTGCAAGAGGCATTGTGCAGGGGGCACAGACAAGGAGCGGCTCCTGACAGGCTTCGAGTGGAAGGGGTACATGGATGAATCGAACATACACTGGAATGAGAGGGATTTGGAGACTGTATAGGTATGGGACTATACAGTTGAAGGATAGCTTAAAGGAATTGATTTGACTACTCATATCACCAAAATGCATTTGCTTTTCAGTAGCCTGACTCATAAGAACTCCATGGTTAAGTGTGCTTGGCCTGGAGCAATTCTGGGATGGGTGACCTTCTGGAAAGTTTTCCCGGAAAGTGTGCGAGTGAGGACAAAGCACACTGGAAAGCCTGGTGGTGATCTGTGGGGCCAGTTGATGGTCCCTGTGAGTTGCCGGGACGTTACAGGTATTATATTATTCAATTAATCAACTAAATCCTATTCTTATAATAGCTTCATTTTATCTTTATATAGTACAATTCAGTTGTGAATAATAAAGAAATATCTTTTTAACAATATTAAATTAATTTAGTTTTTGTTACATGTATAATTAAATGTGGTCCATTTGTAACATCGTGAAAATCCAAATTCAATAAATATTTACAATTAAAAAAAAATAAATCATAACTTTAATTTAATTTGAAAATATAATTCCAAATAAAATATTATTTCAAACAACCTTAAATTCCTTAGCTCTCTCAATCTACTTGTCGTGTTATACACTACAAGAAAAAATTAAATTACATACAGCCAAAATCCGTATATAAGACCCAAAATCCGTATATAACACTTGATTACATACGGATAAAAATCCGTACATAAAATTATCGTAGCTAAGTTATATACGGATATATCCGTATATAAGTTATATACAGATAAATCTATATATAACTTATATACGAATAAATCCGTATGTAACTTATATACGGATAAATCCGTATATAATATATCAAAAAAATATTTTTTTTTACATACGGATTATCCGTATGTAACATACAATAGAGAAAAAAAAAATATTTGTAAAAGATAGAAAGCTTTAAAACAAAGAACATTACAAATACAATATTATATAAGTTATTGGTATTATTAGTTTCAACTTTCAACGAATGTAAAGAATTTATAATATATAATTATGCTTAAAACAAATAATTAAAACATAAAAATTTTATTGAAAGACTCTATAAATAGAGTTCAAAACAAACCGGCCCTTGTACAATATAGAGTTGAATATTAATTAAACTATAATTTACACCTAAAATAGAATCAAGCTCTACTCAGAAAGAAACTCTGAAACAATTGCTGCTATTTGAAACAATTGCTGCTAGCTTTGCAAATGCTGCACAAAAAATTATTGGGTGGAAGACCTTCTTCAAGCTTGATGGGATCTGAAAACAAAGGGGGGATAAGAAATGACATAACTATAGTAGACTTGGATTGCTGGTCACTGGAAACAAAACTAGTCAATACAATCTACAAAAATAGACACCACATTTAGAGGCCAAACAAGCACATAACATGGACTTAAAGATTACAAAATTATAAACAAAAAATACAAGAATTAATGTTTTCTTAAATTTTAAAAGTAAAAATATTTCCTAAAACATTTGAAAAAGGAAAGAAGAAGAGGACTTTACAGTGTGAAGTCAATCTTCCATTACGCTCTCGTGGCCATCAATGTTGCATTTAATTATTAGCAAGGATTACCTCAAATATCCAAGTAAATTATTATAAATAAGATAGAATTCAATTCTATCAAAGAATGTGGTTAGACTATGGATTCTGACATTATGATAGTGTAAGGGTCAAACAGAACAGTAGCTATCGTATATGTATTTCGTGATTAGGAATGAAAGATTTCAAGGAGAAAGAGGCATCACTAGCATGTCAAACTATATCTATGAGTAATATTTGTTCACTCACAAAGAGTTTTGTGACTAGGTTTTATTTATAAACTCTATCAATCACATGCCAAAAATCTATCAATTTTTAATGAAATATTAAAAGAAAAAGTTGTATCAGATGAGAGAAACTTCTAAGTTTTAGGTCTTGATATATATTTTTACTTTAAACTAATTTAGTTCTTGAAACATAAAACGTGACATTTCGATAATCTTTCTGTTAAAGCTTGATCTTATCTTATACAAAAGTTCACTTGGCACGTTAAGTGTTCTTGTAGCATGTGTTTGGTTTGACTTTAAACTTGCATGTTTAAAAACATTCACGTTAGATGAATAGAAAAAAAAATAAAACCTACTCCAAACGCCATGTTTGGAACCACATGGGAGAAAAAAACACACAAAAACTATACTAAGATACAAATGGAAGCTCATGTACACTTACCATAGATACCAATAGTTACTTCATTGGAATTTAATAATCAAATGCATACAGACTTTTACAAGTGGCATATTCTTCGGACCTTAAGATAATACTTCCTCTACTTTTTATTTACACATACCTACACTCATAGTGAGACATTACACTCTATTTGAACTATCACAAACTAATTAACATACCTTTGCTGATTTCATAAAATGGACGATATATAATTTTAATTACTAAGAAAAAATCCTATTCAATTCACATTCCACAATCCATACCAGTAGTAGTTTAATAGTTTTATTCAATCAAATTGATTCATGTCATATAGATGAAGAAAATTATAAAATTAAAACGAGAAGGAAACTCACACATACAAATCCTTTACTGCAAAAGGAACTTGCTCTGTAAGCAGAAGAGAAATTATAGCTAGGTAGAAAGCAGAGGGTTGTCTACCACCAGTGTGTATTCTTTTATATGAGAACTGGACTTTGAAACTATGAAGAAAGAAGGTAGATGTCTGCAAATGGAAAATATAGATGTATAAGGAAGATGAATATGACTTGAAGATTTCTACTTAGAATGTAAAGTTGGTCATTCATAGAATATATCTTATAATGTATCAAAAGACTAGTAAACTTACAAGAATAACAATTAATTTGGCATCAGGACTCCACACGGCCTTCGTGTTTTCTCCTTCGCTCTGCAATGAATCAAAAGACTAGAAAACTAGTTTACACTGTCAATGCATTATCATTAACTAATGTTTTAATTCACTAACATGTAGATTTAGTTAACAAGTTCATAATTAATTTATTAGAATAACAAAAACATGAAAATGAACAAAACTAGAAACGCACCTCACAAGGAAGTAAGGCTCGAGTATGATCACCCTCATAGCGATAGCCATAGTTTTCTTAAAAACCCCAAAAATCACGATGCATCTTGGATTTGGATACCTTGAGTGCTAGATAACAAGCCTCATCACTTGTTTTAACATCCCTCATAAAAACTTCAACAGCATTAACCTGTAGAGGTTAAGAATAAATACGATGAAGAAAGCCCACAAGCGGCACCGATTGAGAGTTGATAAACCTGCATTCAGAAATATGAAAAAACGCACATCAAAGACGAGTGAGTGAAAACAGATGGAGAAAGATAATCTGTTGTGCTACCTCTCTTTCGTTGTACATTGGGACTTGAACCAGAACCATGGGATAGGTAGAGTTTCCCATTTGTAACGCTTCTCAGGTCTTCTACCGAAAAGCTTCACCATGAAAATGGCAAGGCTCCCATATATGTGAATCACTTCGCACACCAACTTTGTGCCCAACAGAAAAGAAAAAGAGGATTAGGGTTTTTGCAATTCAAAATTTTAGCTCAAACAGAATTAAACATTACTTACCAATTAACTATGGTACCAATGACGCACAATGATGGTTCGAATGAGGGAAAATTAGGGTTCCAGTGCGCGACCTACGAAAGCTCAACGAGAGAGAACCAAGGCTCCACTAAAAGGGAAGAAGGGATCGACGAGAGAGAACCACGACCAGAACACTAATTCAGTGAGGGTTGCAGTGAAAGAGAAAGAAGAATAGGTTCGGTGGTTGAATTGAAGGAGGCTGAGTGGCTCAACACTTTCTCCAAATGAGAAATGGTTGCAACGCGATTGAGGAAGAAGAAAATAGGGTTCGCGACCTTTAAGATGTGCATCTTAAATAACTTAACTTTTTTTTTAATTAATTATAAATCCGTATAAAAGATCCGTATATAAATTATTCATTACATATGGATCTAAATCCGTATATAATAATCTGTATGGAAAACGCAATTTTCTTGTAGTGATACAACATCCAAACTATCTGCATGATCATCTATTTTCATATAAACGATCATCGTAGGTGAAAACCACAATCACAAACATAAGGGTGAGCTAATTGAGGTTCAATCATAAACAAAATAACATAACTCACAAATGATAAACATTTATTACAATAATAAACCCAACAACACACACTAACAACTTAAATACTGTCATAGATCATCATCACAAACTAGTGGTTTATCTCTCGTACCCTACCATACTACTTATTCATTAGAACCAACAAGTTTGAGTCGCCTTGCCATGGAGCACCAGTTAGGGATGACAACGGGTCGGGTCGACTCAAGCACGGATAGTGCCTACCCGCAACCCGACCGCTACTCGCACGGGTACCCGCTTAGAAAATATTCGCGAGTATTTTAATACCCGCTACCCGTTACCCGCGGGTAAGAAATATTCGCGGGTAGTAACTACCCGTTGCGGATTTTATCCGTGGATACCTTTACCCACAAATTTTTTTGCCATTCCTAGGACCAGCCCTATCCTCATCCTGCATCCACAGTCGAAGAGAACCCATTTTCTGCATCCATGGTCGAAAGAGTTATCAACACTTAAACTGATCCTTTTCTCGCATCCATGGTTGAAGTGAATCTTTTTTCCACATCCACAACTGAAAGAGTCATCACCACTCAAACTCATCTTCTTCTTGCATCCACGACCAAAGATAACCTCTTTTCTGCATCCACAGTCAAAAAAGTCATCAACACTCGAACCATATTATCTAGCTACCTTGCTCACAAATTAATTCTCCCATATCAGCATTTCCAAAACAATTCTCCCTTAAATATTAACACCACCAATGTAAAACTAAAACTTAACCATTTGACTCTATATTAGGCGCACCCCATCTTTTCTAAATGTCATGTTGCTATAAAAAAGGTAACCACACACTTCATGTAATAAACAAATGGGTGGCCCACATAAGCACTAGGATGTTACCTCTCTCTTCCTAACTATTAAACTCGCAAGTCCCACTAATTTAACACAAATCTCATGCACATACTTAAAATCATGTAGCAAAACATAGAGGAAGTTTTCCTATCTGATAGACGGGGCCCAAGCCCAATTAGTTTAGTGTAGTATTTCTTTTACTTTTATTAAAACATGTGTAAAAGGTGTTAGGCATGTGCTAGATAGGAGGGACTTTTAGTCCTATATATAGCCATGTCACCACCTCTTGTAAGATACTTTTGAACATAATGAATTGTTATTCTGTTGAGAACACTCCAGAGCAATTCTACCTTGAAAGTCAAGGCTAGAGAATCCCAAAGGATCTCCTCTAGCCACCTTCCATTCACATCATCCATTCTCTCAATTTTCCAGCATCAGTTTCTCTCTCCTCCGTAGCATCCATCTCACGCCACTCTCACCAATTACTAGCGTCCTCGTGGCTTGCGTCAGGTCTACTGCCACGCGTGCCTTTTCTCTCACGAGATTCCATCAGCATAGCTTCCATATCCTCATTTCGCGTCTGCACCTACGTTTCCTCTGTCGAAAACTCTTCAACCACAAACCTCATCCTCATCATCGCTGGACCTTCACCGTGGTGCTTCTCGTCAACAATCAGGTTCCTCGCTTCAGTTTGTTGTCGATCCAACCTTCGAACTACATCCATTCGAGCCTCTTCACCGAACATCATCAGGAGCCTAGGGTTTCTTCCGCCTCTAGGTTATTTCTTAGAGTTCCTTCAGTTCCATCGATTAAATCTTCTTCTCCACCGATCAAATCCTCCCTTACCTTCATCCCTAGAGTTTTCTCCGATTAAACCTCAACCTAGGGTTCTTCGTTCTTCTGCTTTGTTCCGCTGCGCATTGATGTCAAGGATGCCTCGAGGAGTCCAAATCTCTCAAGTTTCGTCTTCTCCTCGGAGCGTCATCTATCACTATCTCTCTTTAAAGTCACGACCCACACTAATTAATACTCACAAAAGAAACCAATCTCTCTTTCATGGCCATGCTCTAAAGTATACATAAACCTATCACCATTAATTGTCGTGAGCATCACTCAACATAAATGCACCAAAACCCTAAACAAAAGCACTCTCACATTTTTCCATGCATGAAGAAGGGATTTATCCACGGCCGAAATCCCTCAATAATGGCAAAAAGTCGTCAGTAATTACCACTTACTAACATACGGGCGACGATAAAAAAATCATCAGTAATATTATTATCGGAAACATTATTGATGGCTTTTTGGCCTTCTGTATTACCGATGACCCGAAAGCCTTGGGTAATACCGAAGGCCTAAAAGTCGTTGGTATTACCGAGGGAAAAAAACCCTCGGTAATGCAGGGCGAAACTGGATAGCATTAGCGACGACTTTAGGTTGTTGGTAATTACCGAGGGGTAGAGCAGTCGGTAATGCGAAGCCTATGTTTGCATTACCAACTAGCTCTAACCGTCGGTAAGGTCGTCCGTAACGTACATACCATTTTCCAGTGCAGGTTGTTTTGTGCATTATACCTAACAGGTTGGTTTGTGCGTTATACCCAATGATGAAAGGAAACCTGTAAATAAGCAATCAATAACAATGAATAATCCAAACATCAATTCAGCCAGCCAATTCATCCAAGCAATTCATCAAATGCAATCATTCAATATTCATCAAGATTACTTCAATGTTTTGAAATATAATTCCAAGTTCAATGGTCTTCAAAAGTTCCTAAATGCAGAACAAAGTTTGAAAATAAAAAAGCTAACTTCAATGTTTTGAAATATAATTCTAAGTTCAATGGTCTTCAAAAGTTCCTAATGGCAAAACAAAGTTTGAAAAAAAAAAGCTAACTTCAAATTTTTCAAAAGTTGCTAAATGTCTAATAATCATTGTAATCATCAGAATCATCATGATCTTCTTCTTGCAAAGGTGTGGTCTGGGAAGGCTACTAAGGTGGGCGTGGCTATTGGGATGATGATGGGGCGGACTGTCCTTACTGAGGTATCAATGTCCTGACCAGATTTTCAAGATTGTCAAATCTAGCTAGAAATGAATCATAAGCCTCTCTACTAACGACATTGTTATGGTCAAATGTGCTGGATGTAGATGGTTGATGTTTCAATATCCCTCCTCTTCCAGCACTGTAATTGGAGGCAAGTTGTCCTACCCCACACAGTTGTCCTTTCTTCTTCCCCCCGACGACCTCAACCCAGCATTGGGTCTTGATCATGTCATCGTCAGCATCTACTCTAGAGTCATTATCAGGAGCAGATCCCACCTCTAATCTCACCTGTGTCAATCTCGTAGAAAAATCTTCCTATTAAATTTGTTAGAAAACGTCAATAACATGAATTTAAAAGTGTGAAACAAAAAAAAGGAGTACAAAATTGAATGTTGTTAAAAAATTTACTTACAATGGTCTTGCGAGACCTCTCATCAACATATGTGTTAGTCCCCTTGAGAATATGAGTTTGTGTAAATACCTCATCAACATGAACAACCCGTCCAAGCTCTGTTGCCTATAACATTTTAAAACATACGAATGACATATATATTAATTTCAAAGTACATGATGTTATAGAGTTGTGATAAGAAATGAATGAAGATTTTTACCACACGAATCGCATGCTCATGTGTAGTGATTGATCCTCTAGTATGCAGTACACCACCTTTTTCTGAAGCCCTATTTCTCTAGGCGGTAGCACATTTAGTGTGGTACTGTGGCGAATTCTAATGTGCCAGCAATGAATTCCATAGTTGTCCTGCGATCCTTGCATCTCTAAACATTTCTAACAGTTGGTGAGATACTTTCATGTGAAAGTTTTTCTTAATTTGAGCTTCATGCTCAATTGTCCACTGCACTTTTTGCAGTTATAATAGATAATGTTAAAATAAAGCAGATGAAATTCCTATTTGAAATGAATAAAATATGATTAAGTAACACGATGTTTTACCTTAAATCTCTTCTAGAACAGTTCCATGTTCTCTGTTGGGATTACTCCCCATGATGCCCAAGGCTGAAGAAATTGTTGCTTAATAGACCTAGTGATGGCCTGTGAAGCAATAGATCAAGGCCATAGCCATATCAAATTAATATCCAATTAAAGTGCAGTAAACTAGGAAGTGACTCCTAGGTCATCTCTCGAAGACAAAATATGATTTAAGAACTAGATCAAACACGTGGTGGAGGTGGTTATGTGGACAATTTCACTAATTAACAAAGACTCGAATTAAGACAATGATTAAGACAGGTTGGTTATTGGCTTCCCTACAATGATTCCAATCCCTGATTACAACTAATTATATGCTCTCTTCACCTTAATCTAACACCAATCAACCAACTAAGCAAAGATTGATTGTGTTTTCAAAACCACGAATTAAGCAAACGCGATTGCGATGATTAAACAATTTTGCACACACGAATTAGGCAACTAAGCGTATACCTAATTTGAAAAGCCCAAAACAGACTAAAACTATGCAAGGTTAGAAGCACAATGACAACAAATTAATCTCATGGAGACAATGCAGTTTGACCAATTACCAACCCAGAACAATTAACCTGCCATAAAAACGAAATTAAAGCTCCAAAACAGAATTGAATTCATTGTCAAGCAGTGTAAACAGAACTGGAAACGTATAACACAACCTACAAAACGCAAATTATTCTAATTTGAATTGCAACCCAGAAACGAAAACCCTAACCCCTAAAATGAAAACAAAAATCATAATGAATAAAGCAGTGTTGAGATTGTTGATAGCGGGAGCACATGTTTAGCGTAACCCACAATCTTAGTAATATCTGAGTTTTTTACGATGAAAACACTTAACTAATAACACATGTATATTCTGTGTTTACATGTCATATGCTTTTCTTTAATGTGTTAAATCCGTTAATGCATATCTGAGAACATGTTTGAGTTATGTTTGTGTTGTTCATTACATATCACTATGTGAAATATGTGATTTTATATGTGTATGCATAACATATGTTTTCGGGAAAATAAAAATCACAAGCACCATGGTTGAACATTAAATTTGTGGCAAAACAACAGTTTTAAGTCGATTACATTATGGGGTGAATCGATTAAAACTCGTGGGTTTGCACAAACTCTTTTCAAGTGTGCTGTGAGATATTTTGAAGAGAAAAGTTTTCAAAAATTGTTCTAAGTGTTTTTACTTAATCGATTGTATGCTTCTTGTATTCGATTAAGTTTGTTAAGTTTTGAAAACTGTTAAATTCTTGTCACAACTGACATAACGGTCATATTTTTAAATATGTTGACCAAGCATTTATTGCAAGTTCATTGTATTAATTTTACATTCAAATATTTGTTTGACTACTGCTAATTTTGTTATAACTGACTTTTATATTCGATTATGTTAGCAGCTCAATCAAGTTGTGACAACTTGTGAATTCTTGAAGAGCAAGACTGTTGTGTTTCAAAGGTTGATCAAATCTACACACTTGGGTGTAACTGCATGATCAGATTCTGCAATCTTGTGAAGATTGGTTTGAGTTCCCTGTTGTGACTACAGGAAGAAGAACGTGTGTGCTCTTGATTTTGAGGGTGCCTTAAAGGGGTTAGACGGTAGAAGAGAGGATTCTTGCTGCTGGTCTTATTGTTGACTGCCTATATTAGATTAGAGGGTTAGAGACGTGTTTTATATTTTTGACGTGAGCTCTCTATAAAATTCTTGTTGTAAAAACCTTGATCTTTATAGTTAATTTGCTTCCCGTGGTTGGATGGACACTAGATGTAGGCTTGGTCGAACCAGTGTAAAAACTCAGAGTTTGAATTTTCTGATCCTTACTCTCTTTTATTCAATCGATTAGTTTTTGTACTCATTCAATTCAGTTTCCGCTGCATTGAAAATTTTTTACCTTGCAATTCAAGAAAAGTTTAAAGGCATCAGTTTTTGTGAAAAAGATTTTAAAAGCTTTTGTTTTTACACTTCCCCAATTCACCCCCCCCCCTCTTGGTGTGAGAAATTGAGTCATTCTATTTTAAGAATTGGCACCAGAGCTAGTTTTCATAAAATATTTTAAAAACTAATCAATTACTGTTTTTGTTTAATCGATTGATCCTGAAAATGGATTTCAATTTTCAAACCTTTGGTGAAGGTGCATCCACAAATAGACCACTACTATTTTCTAGAGAAAACTATTCATTTTGGAAAATAAGGATGCAAATTTTTCTTGAATCCTTGGATAAAGGAGTTTAGGATGCAACTCTAAAAGGTCCATATGAGCCCACTCAAATTGTGAATGGAAAATCTGTTTTGGAAAACATTTCAGAGTGGACTCAAGATGTGAACCGTAAAGCGTAGTATGATGTTAAGGCTAGGAATGTAATTGCTTCTACACTGAATATGGATGAGTTTTCCAGGACTTCCCAATGCAAGACTTCCAAGGAAATGTAGGAGGTTCTTGAGGTGACGCATGAAGGCACAGACGAAGTGAAATGGGCCACGAAAAACTCCCTTGTACAAGATATGAATTATTCATGATGAAAGCGGGTGAGATGATTTATGAAGTGCAAAAAAGATTTACACATATAGTAAATCATCTCATGGCTCTTGGCAAAGTGTTTGATAAAGAGGAGATCAACATAAAGATTCTGAAAAGTCTCAACAGGAGCTGGTGATAATAGTTGAAAAACTGTTATTTTTATACTTAATTTTGACTTTAATGACAACCTCTATGACTTAGAAATTAGCTTGGAATCATGCTTTTTGTTAAGTTTTGGAAATAAGATAGTTGGATGGGTTTTATGCTTGGTTTTCCTTGTTTTCACAGGAATTAAGATGAATTAGATGAAAGAAGTTGAAGTAGTAAGGAGTTGGACTTAGAAAAGGAAGAGAAAGTGCACAAAAGAAGAACCGCAGTCAGTGCTGAGCGCCAATTTTATCGCTGAGTGGCATTCTAAAGTCCCGCAGTCACCGCTGAGGGCCAAAACTGCAACTGAGCGTCAATTCTGAAGACCTGCACTTACCGTTGAGCGCCATTTATTTGGGCTTGGGCCTATTTTCTGTAATTTTTAGGAAACTATACAAGGTTTTAGTCGACCTAGGGTTAGTATCTTTGGACAGAAAGAGGCAAAATCACATTTTCTTCACCCCTTGGAGGAGGGTTTTGGATGCTCAAGCTCTATTCTTCAACTTCTAGGGTTCTATCTTTCATTCTTTCATTGTTTTTCATCTAGTTTCACCATGTCTATGGTGAACTAAACTTTCATTGTTGTTGGGGAACCGATGTAATGCTTTGAAACTCTCATGTATTGAATTGATTCTTTAATTTATATGCTTTCTTTCATTAATTGTTAGGGTTTTTCTTCTATACTCTATGCATGCTTTGTTTAACTCATTCACCTTGCATCTCCGCTGCCATCTCTGGATTCCATGTTCCGCTGCACTCAACCTGTCACTCTTGCTGGAGCAACCTCATCAAGTGGTATCAGAGCCTGGTTCTGCATCACGCTCCAGCTAAGTGTTCTTCCCCTTCCATATTGTCACCAACACTTCCTTCATGTTTTTCTTGAATTTGTGCACTATTTCCTTAAGTTTTTCAATTCCAGTAGATTCCATTGTGTTGATTCGTTTGTTCCAGCTTTTAATTGCTTTAATGTTCATCATTTTAATCGGATCAATTCATTGATTTGAGTCTTTTAATTTTTTTAAATCTGCATTGTTTTGTCCAGTCATGTGATTTGCTTGAATTTTGTCAAAAATCCTGAGTAATTTTGGTGCCTGGATAAATCTGTGAAACTGGATGTGTTTTTCAATAGAAGCACATCAGATGAGCAATGATTAAAGAGCTCAAGTGCATCTTGAATTCCATCACAGTGCAGTGCCAATTGATGTAGTTTTTTGAATCTGTTTTAAATTTTCTGAACTACACCGTGTGGAAATTTGCTTTCTGGTTGTGTTTGAATTCTTGGACTGCGTTGTGTGAATACCATATAAACATTGTATTGTCTAAGACAATAAAAACTGGATGCACCATTCTGCAGAATCTGGAAATCCTTGTTAAGCATCTTGACCGAACTGCAATCATCATTGTTTGAGCCATTTTTTCTAATTTTTGAATCTGTCCAGTTTAGAATTCCCTTCTGGACATCTCTTAATTGCATTTCTAGAGTCTTGTTCAAGTTTAATTTGCTGTCCTGGAGTCAAAAAAGTTGTTACAGTTTTGTTTGAATCCTCTGCTGAAGTTTGGTTGGTGAATTGGTCAAATTTGGTGTTAAAAAGCAACTGAACTAGTGAAATTTTGATTTGATAGCATTTAGCCTCTGCTGGCAGCTTGCACAAGTCATATTTGGTAAACTAAAGTTGCTCGAACCATTAAATTGAAAGTCCAAACACGTTTGTGCAAATTGACCATCTAAACCACCAATTTTCAACACTTTTTCTGATATAAGTTGCAGATTTTGTAATTCAGTATTTGGTATGATTAATGCATCAGATTCAGTGTTAGATTGGTAGCAAAAGCTTAGTTCAATTGAATTAAAAGAAGTGCACACTTCAAATCTTACCATAAACTGCATTATAAAAAGCTGTTTGAACCTGTACCAAGCAAATTTGAAAACTCTGATGCACACTTTTCAGCCTTCTGCTAGGCATTTTGTCAAACACTTTGCCTAGTTTAAATTTGGTCTCGAATTGATCACGGCTGCAACTTATCTTTGTTTCTTGCTTTTCAAATCCACTCTAGATCCTTTCCTAAGTTCATTTTGAGAACCACCATTCATTGGAAACCGATTAATTGATTGATTTAAGTTGTTTGAAAATCCTGCACATAAGCTGTTTGATAAAACTACAGTTGTGCATTCTGGTTTAACAGTTTTCTGGCAGCAGCAGTGTTGATTTTATGGCTTAATAATTGATTATTGGTGGTTTGTATGAGCTCTCTGTTGGGTGCAGAACTATCTCAAAACGTCCCACAACACTAGTAGCATCTTAGGGAGTGGATTGGAGCAAGGAAAGATCAACATTGGGGCTGATTTTTGGTGCAGCAGAACCACGTTCTTCACTGGTCTGCATAAAATCTGGTTGCTGCAACAGTAGCATATTTCACTCTGCAGCTGAAAGATTTGCATGAATCACTTCTGATTCATTACTTGTTTGAGAGCAACCAAAGCTACCACATTAAACTACCTTTGTGTTCTTCCCAAATTTTTTTGTTGTTTCCATTGTATTGCTCTTTGAATTTCTTTTCCATTCTTGTAAGTTGGCCATTTCAAGCGAGGTGGAAGAGCTGATAACAGTTGAAAAATTGTTATTTTCATGCTTAAAATTGATACTAAAAGCAACCTTTATACTTAGAAACTAGCTTGAAATCATGCTTTTATTCATATTTTCAGAAATAAAAGAGCTGGACAGGTTTATGCTTGATTTCAGTGTTTTTGTGCAGGTTTTAAGGTGAATTTGGTGAAAGAAGTGAAGAAGGAGAGAGATGAAATCAGAGAAGACATCAAAAAGTGCAAAAGGAGAAGTTGCAACTGCCGCTGAGCGGCACTCAGGAAGTCAGGTTGGATCCGCTGAGGGGCAAAATGGCCGCTGAGGGGAGAAAATAACTCGCGCACTTACCGCTGAGCGGTACTTTACCGCTGAGCGGCACTTTTATGGGCTGGGGCCTAATTTTTCTGTAATTTACGAATAGTATATAAGCTTTAGGGTTTCCTAGGGTTTGTATCTTTGGCTGGGACGAAGCAAACACTCTCTCTTCCACCCCTTTGAAGGAGGATCTTGGATGCTCAGGCTACCTCTTCACCTTTTTAGGGTTTTATCTTTCATTCTTTCATTATTGTTCATCTAGGTTCACCATGAATATGGTAAACTAAACCTTGTATGTTTGTTGGGGAATCAATGTAATCTTTTGAAGCTCTCATATATGGAATTTGTGCTTGCATCTTAATCTAAGACTTATGCTTTCTTTCATCATTAGTTAGGGTTTTTCCTCTTTGCTCAAGGCTTGCTTTGTTTAACTCATTCAATGCATGATTATTGATTTTGTCGATACGGGAACGTACGGGGAAGTCTAGATCTGGGGAATCTCTCTCAATATTATATTGGTTCTCGTTAAGCTCCTGTGCTAAAAGAACTAATTATTAGGAATGCTAGGAATCGTATGAACTCGTAATTAGGGATAGGCCTTCTTGACAAGGTAATTTAGAGAGTGGCATTAACAATGATGATTTGAATGTTGAATTCCTAAAATATATGAGAGTGGATAAGATGAAATTGACCCCAACAACATATTCATATATATATTTCATTGAAAGTGCTTGTCTTTTGCTTTTGCCATTGATCAAAACCTCATGCATACATGTTTATTTTCTGTTTTGCATATTAAACCTCAATTATTTCGTTCTTAAGTCTTAGCTAATCAACAAACCACACAACTAAACTAGGCCGTGAGTCCTTTGGGAGAACGATACTTGGTCTTACCAAGTTTATTACTTGAACGATTCGGTCATACTTGCCGATTGTAAAACAAGTTTGTGACATCATATTTTGGTGATCATAAATTTGTCCATTAAGTTTTTGGCGCCGTTGCCGGGGACTCGTGGTTGAACTAGTTAATTTGTGTGATTATTGATTATCTTTGACTTTAATTTTGAATTTCTGTTTTTATTTTTTCGGTTTTTATTTTATTTTATTTTATTTTATTTTATCTTATCTTATCTTATTTTATTTTATTTTATTTTATTTGATTAGATTTTATTTTATTTTATTTTGATTAGATTTTATTTTATTGTATCTTCTGAATCTTTTATCTTCTCCTATATCTTTTTGTGCTAACAAATATTTTTTAGGGTTTTGTTTTCTTGTGTATGCAGGAAGGAATTAGAACAAGGAGCAAGAAAACAACAGAATCTCTTCTTGAAGGTCTAGACGAGAGTAGACGGAGGAGAAGAATCCGAACATCTAGAGAACTTTTCCCTTCTCCAGAAACTCTCTTACAATCATCACCACAAGGTTCTGTTAATAGCACAGAAAATATGGAGAACAACAATGTTAGAAGAACTCTTGCTGACTACACCAATATAGCTGGACCTCAACACTTTAATAGTATAGCTAGACCTAGAGTCAATGCAGCTAATATGGAGGTCAAACCAGCACTGATTCAACTGGTGAAAAGCAACCAATTTAATGGGTTATCTCATGAAAGCCCATATGAGCACCTCACTACCTTCAATGAGATTTCAACACAGTCAAGATTAATGGGGTGCCAGACGAAGCTATCAAACTTAGCTTGTTTCCTTTCTCATTGGGAGGCAATGCTAAGCTTTGGTTGAATTCTTTCCCAGAAGAAAGTTTCACAGAGTGGGAAGCAATGGTCACAAAGTTCTTGAACAAGTACTTCCCACAATCTAAGGTGACAAAAGGCAAGCAAGAGATATCTTCATTTAAGCAGGGCATGGAAGAATCACTGGGCATGCATGGGACAGATACAAAAGCTTGCTATGAAAAACACCCACGCATGGCTTTGAAGATCAGGAAGTAGTCTTAACTTTCCTTGGAGGTCTTGGTTCACAAACCAAGATGATGCTGGATGCCTCAGCAGGAGGCAATATTAAATGGAAAACTCCAGAGGAAGCAACAGAGATTATAGAAAACATGGCTACTAGTGATAATGAGCTGCACAGTGAGAGAGGAGGTCCTATGCAAAAAGGAGTTCTCCAATTACAGACACATGAAGCCCTGCTAGCTCAAAACAAAATTCTAACTCAACAGCTGGAGACTCTGACTAAAACTCTTGCACAATTACCCAAAGAGTTGAAAACTGCTGCACAGGTACAAACCCAGTTGTGCGAATTGTGTGGAGGCGACCATATCAATGGTGCCTTTCCAGTTGAAGCCGTAGAGGATGTAAACTACATGACCAATCAGTACCGTCAAGGAAGCTACAATCAGGGGTGGAAACCTCACTCAAGTATTGGTCAAGGGCAAACTAGGCAAGCTGGTCAATATAATAAGCAGCAGCAGCAACCCACCTTATGGCAACAGTTATCTATGCTTAATGAAAGGTCCATGAGGATGGAGGAAACTCTGAACAATTTCATACAGAAGACTGAGTCTACACAGAAGAGCACTGAAGCTGCTATTAAAAATTTGGAGACTCAGATGGGGCAGATCACCAAACAGGTGGAAGAAAGGCCAAATAGAAATTTTAGGGCTAATACTGAGGTTAACCCCAGAGAAGAGTGCAAGGTGGTAGAGAGTGTTGATGATGAGAAAGTTGAGTTAGATACAGAAGAGAGAAGAGAAATAGAGAGCAAAAGCACTTTTCCTTTTCCAATCCATCAAGGGAAACAATTGGACTTCACAGAATTATTCAAAATGGTGGATAATGATGCACCTTGGGAACAGATTCTGCAACAGATTACGGTTTACACTAAATCTAATGAAGAAATCTCTACAAAGAAAAGACGTAGAGATGATGAGGTAAAGGAGTGTATAACTGTTAAAAAAGATTCATTCCCTCCTAAAGCAACAAACCCATGCAGTTTTTCTATCCCTTGTACCATAGGGAAGAAAAGGGTTCAGAAAGCTCTCCTTGATTTAGGTTCAAGTGTTAACTTGATACCTTACTCTTTACTGGAGCAAATCGGCAATGTTAAAGTGAAACCTGTAAAGGTTAACCTAGTAATGGCTGATGGATCTTCAAAGGAGCCATGTGGGATTGCAGAGGACATTATAGTTTGTGTTGGCAAACTTCAGTTCTTGGCAGACTTTGTGGTGATGAAGATGGAGACAGAGAAGATACCTATCATACTTGGAAGACCGTTTATGAAAACGGCCAAAGCTATCATTGATGTTAATGAAGGTATAGTGGTGCTCCAGGACCGAGAAGAGAGAGTTGTTGTAGATGTCTTTCAAGATGAGAGGCAAACAAAGGAGGAGGAAGCTAGTTATAAAGCTGCATTTAAAGATGCACACATGACTAGCCATCAAAATGAAAAGCCCAAGGTCACAGGTAACCATTGTTTGTTGTTTCAGGTGCATAAAGGAAAGAAGATTGGAAGAGGAGGAGAAATTCCTGGTGACTGGAAGAAAGGAGAACCCCAACTTGGTACACCTGTAAGAATCAAGAACAAGTTGTGGGTTGTGAAGGGCTTTAAAGAGAAGGAGATGATAGAGATAGAGTCTCCACATTCTAGAAGGACCAAAACAGTTGAAGAGTTGGTGGGATGACAACGTCAACTATAAAGCAGGAACTTGAGCTTACTGGGTCAAGCTAATGACGTTAAAAGAGCGCTTGCTGGGAGGCAACCCAGTGATTTTAGAACTTTTAAATTTTACTCGCGTTTGTAATCTTTAAATCTGTTGAACATTATATTGTTGAACATAGCATCTACTGAAGGATGCTAGTTGGATATAACATCTATTGAAGGATGCTAAGTGGTAACACCTACTGATGGGTGTTGGTAAGTTTGAAGCACCTACTGATGGGTGTTGGTGAGATTTTAAACACCTACTGATGGGTGTTGGTGGATTTTGGGTCAGGCTCGTGACGTTAAACAAGCGCTACCTGGGAGGCAACCCAATTGATTGATTGTTTTTGCTTGTTTTACTTTAGTTAGGGTTTGCATAAGTATTTCAGACATTGAATTGCAGGGAACCAGTGAGGGGCATGTCTAGGAGGCACGTAGGTTAAGAAAAGAAGGAGAAGAGCACTTCACGAAAGTGCCGCTGAGCGGTACTCTCGCAGAATGGGCTTTAGTTCCCCTTAGCGGGACCCGAGCCCATTAGGGTATTTTTATACCCTAAGCTGCGCATATGCTCATACTTTCAGGATCTTCTCTGCACAAACACTCCCACATACCTTCTCCAAGGTTTTCCACATCTTTTCCCTCATCCCTCTTTAGAAAATCTCCCTTCCACTCACTTGCTCACTAGTTTTCCATTTAAGTTTGGGGTTGGGAGAGAGCATCATTGAAGGGGCTGATTTCTTCATTGTGGTTTATTAATGCTTAACAATGTATCTTTTGGTTTTGTGAATTATGTTTGATGCAGGGATGGCCTCCTCATCGGGCAAAAAGAATCAAGACTATAAGATCCAAGAAGAAGGAAGATACAGAGGATAACTGAGACTGATGAGGAGCTGAGATAACATTTACTAATGAATGCTATCATATGCTTATGCTTTTATTGGTTTAAAGTTTTCTGAACTTATTTGTTTTTGTTTTTAGATTAGGGTTGATGTACTCTATTGGACACCTGATTTGTGTGATGGTTTGCTATTAACTGTGATTGTTTGATAAGTAATGCTTGATGATGCTTATTGATTGATTGATGTTGAGATAGATGTGCACATTAAAATGCTTATACAGGTGATTCACAAGCTTTGTGAACAAATGCAGGATACCATGATTGTGATTGTGAAATTAAGCAGGATGTGTATGTCAAATGTGAATGAGCTTATATGTGAGGTTTTGAGCTCCAGAGTTGTTATTGTTGAATGCTATTACTTTGGAAACATGAATGATTTTGCCCAGGTTTTCTATGATTGAATCAATTTCTTGTTTTGCATCATGTGATCAAGGCCGTTTGTTGGAACCCTTTTTATTGGCCAATTTCATAAAGTTAGCCCACTAAAAGAGAACACTTTGTGTTCTATCCTTTGAACCCTTAGCCTTGAACATACACTGAAAACCCTTGATTGAAAATCTTTACCTTGAGTTAAGTAGAAGATCTTGTGTGGTATTGTTAAATGTTCAAGTTTGGGGTTGTTGGGAAAACATGAAAAAGGAAAAGCATTGAGCTAAGAGCTAAAAAAGTAAGAATATGCAAAGAAAAAGAAAAAAAAAGAAAAAAAAAAGAAGCAAAGCTCAATGCAAATGCAAAGGCAAGTTGGGAAGAATAAGAAAAATTGTGTTGTTATGATTCTCTTAACTCAAGGATTTTGTGATCCAGAAAAACCAATTTTCTTGTTAGCCCAGCCACATTATAAGCCATTGAAAAGTCCTTGTGATGATGCATGCTTGTGAATGTTTTTGATTGTGGTAAAATGAAAGGCAAAGTTGATTCATGTAACATTGTGATAGTGGAGTGAATGAGTGAAACACTTTACCTCTTATACACTTGTGTGTTGAGTGAAACACTTTACCTAGTGAGGAAATATTCCATAAGCACATGAACATCCATGCTTAATTGATTGATCATTTATGAAAAATAGCATTTGTTGGAATTTAAATGACTTTGTGAACACTAAAGCATGTGCACATCTTGATTGAACTCTTGGTCATAAGTTTGAGTGAAGTTGTTACTTATCTTAAAAAAGAGGATTTTTGAATGAGTGAACCATCATATGAATTGGTTGAAGATTGAGTTACATCTTGTTTGCTTGAGGACAAGTAAAGTTCTAAGTTTGGGGTTGTCATAACAGTTGAAAAACTGTTATTTTCATGCTTAAAATTGACACAAAAAGCAACCTTTACACTTAGAAACTAGCTCGAAATCATGCTTTTATCCATATTTTCAGAAATAAGAGAGCTGGTCAGGTTTATGCTTGATTTCAGTGTTTTTGTGCAGGTTTTAAAGTGAATTTAGTGAAAGAAGTGAAGAAGAAGAGAGATGGAATCAGAAAAGTCAACCAGAAACCAAAAAAGTCAACTAGTCAACCAGAAAAGTCAACCAGTCAACCAAAAAGTCAACCAGTCAACCAGAATACGAAAAAAGTCAACCAGACGAGTCTTGGGCTAGTTTTATGCGATTTTATGATCTGTTTGGGCCTGGACCAGTTTTCTATTATTTTTATGTCCTATTTAAAGACCTAGATGTCTTAGGGTTGGTATCTTTGGCAGAAACGAAGCAAACACTCTCTCTTCCACCCCTTGAAGGAGGATCTTGGATGCTCAGGCTACCTCTTCACCTTTCTAGGTTTTTATCCTTCATTCTTTCATTATTGTTCATCTAGGTTCACCATGAATATGGTGAACTAAACCTTGTATGTTTGTTGGGGAATCAATGTAATCTTTTGAAGCTCTCATATATGGAATTTATGCTTGCATCTTAATCTAAGATTTATGCTTTCTTTCATCATTAGTTAGGGTTTTTCCTCTTTGCTTAATGCTTGCTTTGTTTAACTCATTCAATGCATGATTATTGATTTTGTCGATACGGGAACGTACGGGGAAGTCTAGATCTGGGGAATCTCTCCCAATATTATATTGGTTGTCGTTAAGCTCCTGTGCTAAAAGAACTAATTATTAGGAATGCTAGGAATCGTATGAACTCGTAATTAGGGATAGGCCTTCTTGACAAGGTAATTTAGAGAATGGCATTAACAATGATGATTTGAATGTTGAATTCCTAAAATATATGAGAGTGGATAAGATGAAATTGACCCCCAACAACATATTCATATATATATTTCATTGAAAGTGCTTGTCTTTTGCTTTTGCCATTGATCAAAACCTCATGCATACATGTTTATTTTCTGTTTTGCATATTAAACCTCAATTATTTCGTTCTTAAGTCTTAGCTAATCAACAAACCACACAACTAAACTAGGCCGTGAGTCCTTTGGGAGAACGATACTTGGTCTTACCAAGTTTATTACTTGAACGATTCGGTCATACTTGCCGATTGTAAAACAAGTTTGTGACATCATATTTTGGTGATCATAAATTTGTCCATCAGTATGCAATTGATTCAACCTAATTTTTTATAACAACCAAGAAAGTACGTTCACAATTCAATCACATAATTTGAAATGATAAACTAACTTACCATATCTTGTTCTATGCGGGCATACCCCTTACGAGAGCCCCTATAAGGGTACTTGGAGTTTGATGCCCTTTCCTTATTTTGTATGCTTTTTTCCTAAAAATAAATATAGTAAAAAAATCATATGCTCAAGAATTAAGGGATAAATATATTCTATATAGATAGTATACATTACCTTGAAAGTTTTATCCATACGTTTTACAATAAACTGTCTCCAAATGTCCTCACTAATAATGGATGCATACTTCGCAGGAGGTTCATTAGGAGGATTCTCTAAATAAGCTCCATTGTCATCCTTTAGATATTTATGGGCCAAGAAAGTCCTAAAACTCCTAAGCAACAACCCTGCCTTCCTTAATACAAACGTCTTGCGACATGTATCTACATTGAAAGTTAGCTGTCCAAAAAAAAAACTACTTAGAAAAAAACAGTTTTGAAATCATAACACATATATTTAAAATAAGTAGTAAACATTACTTGTATATTATTCCAAATGATCTCTTTATAGGCATCCAAACTTGAATCTTTCCAATCATCATAAGTTATAGGCACATTTGCTCGAACAATGGATCCAAGATAACGGATGAAGTTTGTTCCACCAGGTTCAATGGGTTGACCTTTTGCGTTCCATGAAACCTAATATTATGAATAAGTACTGAACAATAATTAGGAAAGTAACATATCTAATATACCAAAAAATATACAATGTCCATTACCTCTAATTTTTTTCCCTCACTTCTAGCTTGAACGATCTTCTTCATAATCACTATACCTTTCTTCCCTTTAGCTTGGTTGGGAGAAGGAATATCATCTTCAGTAGGAGTTGTCATTTACCTATAATAAAAGTGATTCAAATAAAAAAAGGGATAACATCAGTAAAAAGGGATAAAAATAAGAATAAAAATTTATAAATCCAACCTTTTCTTCTTTGATTTGAAGTTTAAAGACTTAGGTTTCTTATGGACATAAAATGATGGATTTATCCAAATTCCTTCATCATGATCATCTCTCCTATACAAGATATCATCTATTATTGGATCATCATCATATGATATTTGATACAAAGGATCATCTTCAATATTTGTATATTCATCTTCTATATCATCATTGGAAGGATCGTTTATTTTATTGGTCAACAACACAATTGACCAATTGACATCAACCGGATCAATGACATAAAAGATTTGTTGAGCTTGTGATGCTAAAATAAATGGCTCATCTTTGTACCCCACTTTATTAAAATTCACTTGCATAAATCCTATTTCATCTTGTCGAACTCCATTATTGTTATCAACCCACTTGCAACCAAATATGGGTACCCGAAATGTGGTGTAATCCAACTCCCATATATGTTCAATTACCCCAAAATACGACATATTTGCATATATAGGACTTCTATCTTTTGCACTTGAGATGTGCATAGATTCAGCCACCAAAGTTACACCACTATTTTGCATAGTACTCTGATCATCTCGGTCTTTAGTGTAAAATGTGCACCCATTAATCATATAACCAGTGTAAGAGAAGACTTGAAAATTTGGACCATTGGCTAACCATTTCAATCTGTCAGAAATTAAAGAGGATCTCACATTTAACTCTGCAAAAATGTGACTTTTTAGCCATTGTATAAAAGTTGGATTTAATTTTGTAATCATGTCTTTGTGTTTCTCAACATATGGCTCAACTTCATCGTCATTGTGTAGGATATACAATTGAGCTTGCTCCCAATCTTTCCTGCTTATAGTCACTATGGTATTTCCAGAAATCCCTTCTCCTATGGTTCTCGCTAAGTGTCGAGAATTTGGAAGTCCTATTGATTCAACATTAGAGAGGTAATCAGTACAAAATTCAATAGCTTCTTCAAGTATATATCGTTCCACTATACATCCTTCTGGTCGACTTCTATTTTTCACATAGCCCTTTAATATCTTCATATACCGCTCCATTAGATACATCCATCTCATATAGGCCGGTCCACAATATTGTGTCTCCTTAACTAAGTGAATGGTAACATGCACCATTATGTCAAAGAAAGAAGGGGGAAAATACATTTCAAGCTCACACAAAGTTACAATAATTTCTCTTTCTAGTGCTTGCAATTTTGCAGTGTCAATCACTTTGCTACATATGGCTCTAAAGAAATATCATAGTTTAGGTATGGTCCATCTTACCTTTTTAGGCAAAATGGAACGTAAGCCTATCGGTAACAAATGCTCCATCACAACATGACAATCATGAGACTTTAACCCTATTAGTTTTAGATCTTTCATAGATATTAAGTTCCTAATGTTTGATGAATACCCTTCTGGAACTTTAACTCCTTGTAGAAACTTACAAAACACAATTTTTTCCTTTCTAGATAGAGTATGAGCTACTGAAGGTAGATATTGACGTTTACCTTTCTTTATTGGTGCCAATTCTGTTCGAATTCCCATTTGAACTAAGTCTAGCCTTGCATTGATGCCATCCTTAGACTTTCCAGGAACGTTCAACAACGTACCTATGACACTATCAAATACATTTTTTTTCGATATGCATGACATCAAGGAAATGTCTAACGTACAAGGACTTCCAATATGGCAAATCAAAAAATATTGACTTTTTCTTCCACCCACTTGTGACTAGATCTCTTGCAAAAGGCTTACCAAATTTGTTGTTTATATCCTTTACTTTTTCAAAAACTTTATCACCATACAACAGTTCTGGAGCTCTACGTTCTTCTGTTGTCCCATTAAATGCTTTTCTCCATCCTCGATAACGGTGCTTTGAAGGTAAGAATCTACGATGCCCAAGAAATACATTTTTCTTACCATGTTCCAATCGCACCCAATCTGTATTATCTTCACATATAGGGCATGCACACTTCCCTTTGATACTATATCCAGATAGATTACCATATGCTGGAAAATCATTAATTGTGTCGAACAGCATTGCCCTTAGTAGGAAACTTTCTTCTGTATACGCATCATACACCTCTACACCTTCGTTCCACATATCCTTTAAGTCTTCAATAAGAGGTGCCAAGTATATGTCTATGTCATTCCCTGGTTGTTTTGGACCTGGAATTAGCATGGATAACATCATGAACTTCCTTTTCATGCATAGCCATGGAGGTAGGTTATATATAATCATAACCACAGGCCACGTGCTATGCGAGTTGCTTTGCATACCATGCGGATTTATTCCATCAGTAGACAAAGAAAGACGTAGGTTTCGTGGTTTTTTCCCAAAATTAAGGTAATCATGGTCAACTTTTGCCCATTGAGGAGAATCTGCAGGGTGCCGAAGCTTTCCATCACGTATTCTTTCATCTGCATGCCATCTTAAGTTCTTTGCATCCTGTTCATTACGATACATGCGCCTAAATCTTGGTATTATAGGAAAATACCGTACCACTTTGCTCGGCACTAAATTTTTCTTATAGCACGATGTCATACATTTAAGACATTTATCCAATGGGGCATATTCATTTCGAAAAAGAATGCAATCATTTGGACAAGCATGAATCTTCTCATAGCTCATCCCAATAGAGCTTAACATTTTTCTAGCGTCATACATTCGACTAGGAAGCACATTATCTTGTGGAAGCATATTTTTTATAAGTGATAGTAATTCAGTAAAGCTAGTATCTGACCATCCATTTTGTGCTTTCAAATTGAATAATTTCAAGACTGCTGATAGTCTTGTGAAACTAGTACAACCATTATACAATGGTGTCTTTGCATCCATTGTCAACCTATCAAACATCTGAGGACAATCTCGCATATCCTCTTCAATAATATTTACAATCTCTTCAACTTCATCTAACTCATATGTTGTGTCAGTCTCTTTCGGTGTATAACTTGTATTATGATGAAAATTATTATTTATATGATTTTTTCTATTTTCACCATGTTTGGTCCAGCATGAATAACTTTTATCAATTCCATTGCATATTAAATGCTCTTCTAACTCATCTGTGTTCACTACCGTTAAATAACAACACTATAAACAAGGACAAATGATTCTACTAGGGTTTTTTGCATGCTCAACTGCAAATCTACAAAACTCTTTCACCCCATCCTCGTATTCTTTTGATAATCGACTAGCGAACATCCATTTTCGGTCCATATTTTATTAATCTATCAAGATTAGTCAATATAGTATTAGCAATATATAGAAACTAACACTATTTGTAATATCATACAGATAAAATAATATTCATACTACCTCAACTTTGAACACACCATTAATCACTCCATTTATGACAATCTTACAATCTATATTATGCAACACGAAGTGGTTTTATGTTTATTTCATTATAATAAATACAAAGGCATAACACTTAAATTAGTTCAGGGTATTTTAGCAATATGATCTTGTATTGTCAACAAAATATCTACTAATATGAAGCAAAACAAATTTCTATATTCTCAAAAGCTTAACTTGTTAATTGGAGGTCCAAGGAATGGTTTTATATCTTTGACAGGATGTTTATGTCTGTGCCCAAAACGCAGTTAGATTTTATAGGAAGAAATGTGCAGAATTCATAAAGTCAGAAGACAACTTATTACCTTTCACTTGATGGGGATATTGTAAATAGTGAACATAGTGATTCTAGTATAATTAAAAAAAAACCCTTCAACCTTTATACTTTCAATATACCAGTAACAGAGACAATTGCATACCAACAAATATAATTAAAAGGAACAAGTGATAATCATGTAGCAAGAATCCAATCATACACAAAATAAGATTAGCGCCCCATACATAATATAAACCATCATAGTGATTCTAGTATACAGAAAGAAGTTTGTGGCTTAGAAGATGGGGATTCTGACATTGTGAAAGAACTAAAGGAAAAAAATACTATTGTTGAATAAAGAATTTTTGGAAGAAAAGCAAACAAGAAAAAATACATAACCAAAGAAAAAATACTGATCAACATAACCTCACTCTTGTTAACTACTAGTGCACCCAAAAGAAAACAATCTAAAACAGGACTGACTATCACATGAATCAGTTTCAACATGCTTCCTAAATTAATCCATATGTGTATTAAAAAAAAACCCTTCAACCATTATACTTTCAATATACCAGTAACAAAGACAATTGCATACCAACAAATATAATTAAAAGGAACAAGTGATAATCATGTAGGAAGAATCCAATCATACACAAAATAGGATTAGCGCCCCATACATAATATAAACCATCAATGCAGAATACAAATATGTACTACAAGTATATAACTAAAACAATTATGGCCAATTTTGAGATATTTTATTGAAAATTACTGTGATTTTAAGGTTATTTAGCATGCATTCATTAAAGATTCTATTCTTTCATTATAAAAAAATTTATTTTATAACATTATTATTAACCTAAGGTACTTAGCAACAAAAAAAATAACCGCTGGACTTTTTTCGTTGCATAAAGTATGAACAAGAAAAAGTCACGTGAACTCATTAAAAGCAAAAGTACTTAGCATGCAAAACGAGGCTTATTAATTCATGAAGAAAAATCTATGACATTAACCTTTTCTACGCAACCTAATATACTAACCATTTTACATGCAATCACTGGTTACTCTAAGCAATGCAACCCCATAAAAAAAGACTACTACAAATGAAACTTCATAAAGTTATTTAATTAAACTTACCCCACGAGAAGATTAACCAACAAGCTATATGGACTTAGAAATACACAAACCAGAACAAACATACTATCAGAATATCAAGGCTAAGGTCCCAACTCACACCAGTAACACAATTCTCTATCTTGTTTAAAACGAAGCACTACCTTCAGAAGAATAAAAAAGAAAGAGAAATAACAAAATGTAATACTGCCTGGTACAAAAAAATCACTATAAGAAAATACCACAGACATCATAAACTTTATGATACCCAAAATCTAATCTAATTCCACTAACTCAAACATCCTCCCTTCGTGTAGTCAAGCTTACTAATGCCACATCAAAGCATCCTAATTTAGCCTCACTACTGTGACTAGCCTTGACACAGTCTGCTACACCACACTCCACCATACATAACTTAAACCATCAAAGAATGCAGACTAAAAATCTATACTGCAAGGTCTAGATATGTGACTATTGATTCAAGGTCTAGATCTAAAAAGTTTATATCTCTAGGGGCTTTTGTATTTTGGAACTTTTGCATTTTAAAACTCTTCTTAGATAGAAATCAGGGATGGAGTGTCTTCTTGAATGCTTCTTAAAAATGTTATTTAAAGGATGATCAGCAACTTAAGATCCAGGTGGCTCTGTACTTAAGATACCTTCTAGGGGTATAAGCTTTACAATTGTCAATCTATTGGTTTTGTTTTTAATATGAAGGAACTTTGTGAATTAGATGGTCGTAAAACTCAATCCATCTTGCCAAAATTGATGGGTTATGTTTGTTGACCTGTTGGGTTTGGCATTGTTTTGCTAACCCTGTTACTTGTTCTAGTAACTAGTCTCTGGTAACAGATAAAGTAATCATTTTATCATTTCATTAGCAGTGACATACTTTTTGTTATCATAAGTTGCTTTTATTACTGCTTTGCTTGGAGAATTTTAAAGTGAAAAACAAGTGAAATTACTTTGAATTTAGAACTTTGCTAAAGGACATTTTCTAGGTTTTTATGTTCAGAGTGGAAGGCACTCTTAACTATTTATTTACCATGTTTTATGCAGATCCTGATGATCAGACTTGGCCATTTTTCTTGGATTGAACTCCTTCATAACTATTTTGAAGAGTTTTTGCAGCAATCCTTAACTATAATGCAACCCATATGCCAAAACAACCTTTACCTACCTTTGCTCCAGAATCATTGCAAGTAGAAATTTGAAACACAGACTAAACTCAATTTCAATCAAGGTTAAAATTTCTATTCAATCAGAATATACCAAAGAGCCAAACGACAACATTGGGCTTAATACATTGTTATCATTCTGCTATTTTTTTATGTCCATCCCCTTTAAAACGAAAATAGGGCAAAAAAGAACCGAAATAAAGAAGAGAAAGAGGAAGAGGGAACATGATACCTAAACTGGCAGCCTTGAAACGAAGGAGTCCTACAGCTTGAGGCAATGCGCACTTATGAAAACACCAACTGAAACGAAGGAGCAAAGACGCCACACGCACAGATGCCACATGCAGATGAAAAGGGCAGAGGATGTAAGCTGAAACGAATAACCAGAAACGAAACAAAGAAGAGAAGGACGAAGAAGGAACGTGATACCTAAAACGACAACCCTACAGCTTGAGAGACCTTGCACTGATGTAAAACGAAGGAAACACGCACTAATGAAAGCATACGCAGATGAAAACGTCTAAGCAGAGAGAAACGCGAATATCGTCTAAGCAAAAACGAATAAGGTCGAAGGAGAAGCGCGAACTGAAATTTTTTTAATAATCATAGATAGCGCTTAATATAAAACACATTATCTATTGTGTTCTCATACATAGCGCTTATTTCAAGGGCGCTATCTATTTGCTCTTTCATAAATAGCGCTTCTTTGTATAAACGCTATCTATTGATATATTTTAAATTATAGAATTAAAAAACAATATTAAAAACTTATAGATAGCGTTTTTTTAAAAAAAAAACTATTTATTTTCGCAGTTATAGATAGTGCTTTTTTAAACAAGCGCTATCTATTGGTTCCCCAAATTCATAGATAGCGTTTATTTCAAAAAGCGCTATCTATTTGGCACTATCTATTTGCATTTTTGTAGTAGTGAATGCAAAAGAAAGTTTGGAAAAATAAGAATAATTGTGTTGTTATGATTCTCTTAACTCAAGGATTTTGTGATCCTGAAAAACCAATTTTCTTGTTAGCCCAGCCACGTTATAAGCCATTGAAAAGTCCTTGTGATGATGCATGCTTGTTAATGTTTTTGATTGTGGTTAAATGAAAGGCAAAGTTGATTCATGTGACATTGTGATAGTGGAGTGAATGAGTGATTACCTCTTATACACTTGAGTGTGAGTGAAACACTTTACCTGGTGAGGAAGTATCCCATGAACACATGAACATCCATGCTTAATTGATTGATCATTCATGAAAAATAGCATTTGTTAGATATTAAATAACTTTGTGAACACTAAAGCATGTGCACATCTTGATTGAAATATTGGTCATAAGTTTGATTGAAGTCTTTACTTATCTTGAAAAGTAGATTTTGAATGAGTGAACCATCATATGAATTGGTAGAAGATGGAGCTACATCTTGTTTGCTTGAGGACAAGCAAAGTTCTAAGTTCGGGGTTGTGATAACAGTTGAAAAATTGTTATTTTTATGCTTGAAATTGATACTAAAAGCAACCTTTAACCCTTAGAAACTAGCTTGAAATCATGCTTTTGTTCATATTTTCAGAAATAAGAGAGCTGGACAGGTTTATGCTTGATTTCAGTGTTTTTGTGCAGGTTTTAAGGTGAATTTGGTGAAAGAAGTGAAGAAGGAGACAGATGGAATCAGAAAAGACATCAAAAAGTGCAAAAGGAGAAGCCGCAACTACCGCTCAGCGGCAGTTTACTATTGAGCGACACTCAGGAGCTCACGGGGGATCCGTTGAGGGGTAAAATTGCCGCTGAGGGGAAGAACCGAGCTCGCGCACTTACCGCTGAGCGGTAGTTTACCGCTGAGCGGCACACTTATGGGCTTGGGCCTAAATTTTCTGTAATTTTAGAATAGTATATAAGCTTTAGGACGTCCTAGGGTTTGTATCTTTGGCAGAAACAAAGCAAACACTCTCTCTTCCACCCCTTTGAAGGAGGATCTTGGATGCTCAGGCTACCTCTTCACCTTTCTAGGGTTTTATCTTTCATTCTTTCATTATTATTCATCTAGTTTCACCATGAAAATGGTGAACTAAACCTTGTATTGTTGTTGGGGAATCAATGTAGTCTTGTGAAACTCTCATATATGGAATTTGTTTTTACATCTTATATTTAAGACCTATGCTTTCTTTCATCATTAGTTAGGGTTTTTCCTCTTTGCTCAATGCTTGCTTTGTTTAACTCATTCAATGCATGATTATTGATTTTGTCGATACGGGAACGTACGGGGAAGTCTAGATCCGGGGAATTTCTCCTAATAGTATATTGGTTGCCGTTAAGCTCCTGCACTAAAAGAACTAATTATTAGGAATGCTAGGAATCGTATGAACTCGTAATTAGGGATAGGCCTTCTTGCAAGGTAATTTAGAGAGTGGCATTAACAATGATGAAAAGAATGTTGAATTTCTAAAGTATATGAGAGTGGATAAGATGAAATTGATAACCCCAACAACATACTCATCCATATATTCCATTGAAGTGTTTGTATTTTGTTCTAGCCATTGATAAAATTCATGCATACATGTTTATTTTCTGTTTTGCATATTAAACTCCCCTTATTTCATTCTTAAGTCTTAAATAATCAACGAATCACATAACTAAACTAGGCCGTGAGTCCTTTGGGAGAACGATACTTGGTCTTACCGAGTTTATTACTTGAAACGATTCGGTCACACTTGCCGATTGTAAAACAAGTTTGTGGCGTCGTTTTTCGGTGTTCATAAATTTGTCATCAATTCCTGAGTGCCGCTCAATGGTAAACTGCCGCTGAGCGGTAGTTGCGACTTCTCCTTTTGCACTTTTTGATGTCTTTTCTAATTCCATCTCTATCCTTCTTCACTTCTTTCACCAAATTCACCTTAAAACCTGCATAAAACACTGAAATCAAGCATAAACCTGTCCAGCTCTCTTATTTCCAAAAATATGAACAAAAGCATGATTTCAAGCTAGTTTCTAAGTGATAAAGGTTGCTTTTAGTATCAATTTTAAGCATGAAAATAACAGTTTTTCAACTGTTATCAGCATCCTAAGCCCATTTTGCGATACTACCGCTCAGCGGCAATTTGCCGCTCATTGGCGCTTTCATGTTGTGCTTTTCTTCTTCCTAGCTTAACCTAGGTGCCTTCTACTCATGCCCCTCACTTGCTCCCTGCAATTAAGTTCTCAGATCACTCATACATTCAGATAAAATCAAAACAAACAATACAGATAAAATCAATCAACTGGGTTGCCTCCCAGGTAGCGCTTGTTTAACGTCACAAGCCTGACCCAAAATCCTCCAGCACCCTTTAGTAGATGCAAATCTTTCTTACCAACACCCATCAGTAGGTGTATACAAACATAGTATCCTTCAGTAGATACTCTTCCACCTAACATCCATCAGTAGATTTAAACCTTGTAACAAACTTATAACAAAAACAAAAATACCCAAAAGTTCAAAGTTACATCACCAAACCAAAAATTAAAAGTTCTTAAATCACTGGGTTACCTCCCAGCAAGCGCTCTTTTAACGTCACTAGCTTGACCCAATAAAGCTCATGTTCCATCTTCTTTTTCTTCTTTCTACTGAACTTCTTCAGAAATTTAATAAAACCAGTAACCTGTTGCAATGTCTCAATCATAGGAACTTTAATCTCCAATTTCTTTAAGATTTCCATAAAGCACTTAAATTTCTTTTCCTTCCTATGATACTTCTTTAGATGAGGATGGAGTTTTTCATATGATTCCTTCTTCTTTCCTCTCATCTTCTTTTTCTTACTTTTCCTCTCCCTAAATTTTCTCTTTTTTTTTTCTCTTATTTTTTTCTTCCCTTCTCTTTTTCTTCTTAACTTCTTTATTTTCACACAAATTTTCTTTCTCTCTTCTCTCTCAACCACTTCTTTTTCTTTTTCTTCATCTTTATCTTTCTCACTCAACTCTTCTTTTCCTTTTCTCTCTATCTTTTCCTCATCTCTCCCTATTTTTCTCTCATCAAAAATCTTGTCACTTTCAGTGACAATGGCTTGACCTTCCTCCTTAGGATTAACTTCAGTATTAACCTCAAAATCGTCCAATCTCTGACTAATGTAACAAAGGTTCATCTTCATCCTTTTACATGATGCTTCAATGTTTTTCTGAGTGGAGATGGACACCTGCAAAAACTGTTGAAGTGTGTCATCCAACGTTGACCTTTTTTCCGATAAGAGGGTTCTTGCTGCCATTGTTGTTGTGGTTGATTCTCAAATTGTCCGGCAGCTTGCCAAAATTGACTTTGATCCATGCTTGAGTGAGGTTCCCACCAATGGTTGAGATTACTTTGATAGAATTGAGTGCCTATATAGTTAAATTCTTGTCCGAATTGCATCCTGCAAGCATTAGGCACAAAACTCTAGAAAATATTTGCTAGCACAAAAAGATATAAAATAAGAGATAAGAAGATAAAATAAAAACAGAAAAATAAAATTAAATAAAATAAAAACTGAAAAATAAAAACAGAAAATAAAATAAAATAAAATAATAACCGAAAAATAAAAAACAGAAAACAGAAAAATAAAATAAAATAAAATAATAATCGAAAAATAAAAACAAAAAATAAAAACAGAAAATAAAAACAGAAAAATAAAAACAGAAAACAAAATTCACAAGTCAAAAATAATCAAAAATAACACAAATAGACTAGTTAAACCACGAATCTCCGGCAACGGTGCCAAAAACTTGATGACAAATTTATGAACACCGAAAAACGGCGCCAAAATCTTGTTTAAGCCTCGGCAAGTGTGACCGAATCGTATCAAGTAATAAACTCGGTAAGACCAAGTATCGTTCTCCCAAAGGACTAACGGTCTAGTTAGTTATATGACTTCTTGATTATTTAAGACTTGTGAACAAATTGTTATAAGTTTCAAATGCAAAAGACAAAAAGTAAACATGTATGCATGTGATGATCAATGGGAAAGAAGAACACAAACACTGAACGAATTATATGGATGAGTATGTTGTTGGGGTAATCAATTTCATCTTATCCACTCTCATATATTTTAGGAATTCATCATTCTTTTCATCAATGTTAATGCCACTCTCTAAATTACCTTAAACCCGATGTCTCGGTGAAGAAAGCCTATCCTTAATTATGAGTTCATACAATTCCTAGCATCCCTAATAATTAATTCTGAAGCACAGAAGCTTAAAGGCAACCAACCCTCATATCCCTATGTCTAGGCAATACTACTTTTGGGAGAATTTCCCCAGTTCTAGATTTCCCCGTATGTGTCCATATCGACAAAATCAATAATCATGACATCGAATGAGTTAAATAATGCATGCTTTGAGCAAAGAGGAAAAACCCTAACTAATGATGAAAGAAAGCAGGTATCATAGATATGATGTTTAAACACAAAATTCCATATATGAGAGCTTCAAAAGATTACATTGATTCCCCAACAACAAGAAGAGTTTAGTTCACCATATTCATGGTGAAACTAGATGAAATACAATGAAATAGTGCAAGATAGAACCCTAGAAAGTTGAGTAGGTAGCCTTAGCATAAAAAATCTTCCTCCAAGGGGTGGAAAGGTGTGTGTTTGCTTCGTACTCTGCCAAAAATACAAACTCTAGGAAGTCATAAAGCTTATATACTATTCGAAATATTACAGAAAAGTGGGCCTAAGCCCAGAATAATGGCGCTCATCGGTAAAATACCGCTCAACGGTAAGTGCAGGTGTTGAATTCTTACCCTCAGCTGCACTTTCACCCCTCAGCGGAGCCAACGGGTGTTCATTGGTGCCGCTCAACGGTAAACTGACGTTGAGCGGTACTTGCGGCTTCTCTTCTTTTTGCACTTTTTGAGTTCTTTTCTGATTCCATCTCTATCCTTCTTCACTTCTTTCATCAAATTCACCTTAAAACCTGCATAAAACACTGAAATCAAGCATAAACCTGTCCAACTCTCTTATTTCCAAAAATATGAACAAAAGCATGATTCCAAGCTAGTTTCTAAGTGTTAAAGGTTGCTTTTAGTATCAATTTTAAGCATGAAAATAACAGTTTTTCAACTGTTATCATCCCTCTAGAATAAAAAGCCTTGGAGGAAATCTTTATGGATTGGTAATTATAGATGACTACTCTAAATATACCTGGACCTTTTTTCTTGTTGTCAAAAGTGATAGTTTCAAGGTATTCAAGAAGTTTGCAACTATGATACAGAAACAGAAGGATCTCAAAATCAAGTCAATAAGGAGTGATCATAGCATGAAATTCCAGAATGAATGCTTTGAAGATTACTGTGCTGAAATAGGGACACAACACTTTGCTGATGCCATAGCTCTATATTCTGCTTCTGCGTTGGACCTTGCCACAACACTTTGCTTCTTACTTTTCCAAGATATCAGGTTGCCACCAATAGAGACACAATATCCAGAAGTAGATCTCCTATCAGAAGGGAAACTAGCCCAATCAGCATCTGAATAGCAAACGATTTTTGTATCGTTCTTAGGACCATATAGCAAACCTTTTCCAGGTGATCCTTTAATATACTTTAGTATGCGAACAACTGCATCCCAATGGTCTTCACATGGGAAGTTTAGGAATTGACTCACCATGCTAACTGCAAAGGAAATGTCAGGACGCGTAATGGTAAGATAGTTTTATTTACCAATTAATCTTCTGTACTGTTCAGGATTTGAGAAAGGCTCCCCCTTATTTGGTAGGAGTTTGATGTTAGGATCCATAGGTATCTCAATAGATTTAAAGTTCATTAACCCTGTTTCCTCCAAGATGTCTAATGCATACTTCCTCTAAGATATGACAATACTAGTGTTGGATTTTGCTACTTCAATACCCAAAAAGTACCAGAGTTTGCCAAGATCTTTGGTTTGAAAATGGTGACAAAGGAGTTGTTTCATTTGAGAGATGCCAAGATAGTCGCTTCCTGTGAGAAAAATGTCATCGACATACACTATTAAGTAGATACATCCAGCACTTGAGTGGCGATAAAACACTGAATGATCCGCTTCATTGTGAGACATACCAAATTATTGAACAACACAACTGAATTTACCAAACCAGGCTCGAGGAGACTGTTTTAGACCATATAAGGATTTGCGAAGACGATATACCAATCCAGATGACTCCTCCTGAGCAACAAAGTTGGGCGGTTGCTCCATATAAATTTCTTCATGTAAATCACCATTAAGGAAAGCATTGTTAACATCAAGTTGGTAAAGAGGCCATTTTCGAAGCGTGGCCATGGCAATGAATAGGCGAACAAAGGTCATTTTTGCCACTAGAGAAAAAGTATCACCATAATTCCAACCAAAAATCTGTGTGTAGCCTTTGGCAACCAGTCGAGCTTTCAGACGATCAATTGTACCATTAGGGCCAACCTTGATAACATACACCCACCTGTAACCAACAACAGACTTTCCAGATGGTAATTGGACAAGCTCCCAAGTTCCACTTTTCTGTAAAGCACTTAATTCATCTAGCATGGCTTGACGCCAGCCAGGATGAGTTAAGGCATCACCCACAGAGTTGGGAATTGACACAGAAGAAATGGGTGAGAGACATGCGTAAACAGATGGAGATAATCTATGGTAACTGATAACGGTTGAAAAATCGTTATTTTTATACTTAATTTCGATAACCAATCAACCCTTTTTAACTTAAAAACTTGCTTTAACTCATGTTTTTGCTTTAGTTTTGTGAATAAGAGAGTTGAAGGTGAATTTAATGGTTTTGTGCTAGATTCCTTGGATTTTGTAGGTTATTGGAATGATTTGAAAGAATAGTTAAAGTACCGAATGGTTGGAACGCAGAAAAGTCAACCAGAAACCATAAAAGTCAACCAGTCAACTAGAAAAGTCAGCCAGTCAACCAGAAAAGTGAACTAGTCAACCAGAATGCAGCAAAGTCAACCAGAGTGCAGAAAAAGTTGCGCTGAGCAGTTTTCAGGTGCCGAAATCACCGCTGAGGGACAAAAACAACAACTATGGGCAAAATTGAAGAGCCGCACTTACCGCTGAGCGGTAATTACCACTGAGTGGCATTTTAATGGGCCTTGGGCCACTTTTCTGTAATTTTTAGAAAGCTATATAAGGTTTTAGTCAATCTAGGTTAAACATCTTTGGCTGGGACGAAGCAGAATCACACTCTTTCACTCCTTGGAGGAGGATTTTGGATGCTACAGCTCCTTTCTCACCTTTCTAGGGTTCTATCTTTTCACTCTTTCATTGTAATTCATATAGTTTCACCATGAATATGGTGAACTAAACATTTATTGTTGTTGCGGAATCAATGTAATCCTTTTGAAACTCTCATGTATGGAATTTGTTCTTCAAAATCTTCTTTAAGATACATGCTTTCTTTCATTAATTGTTATGATTTTTCCTCTTTGCTTAAAGCATGCATTGTTTAACTCATTCGATGTCATGATCATTGATTTTGTCGATATGGACACAAACGCGAAAATCTAGATCTAGGGAATCTCTCCCAATAGTAGTATAAACCTAGACATAGGAGTATGATGGTTGGTTTCCTTTAAGCTTCTGTTCACTAAAATGCATGATTAATTGCTAGGGAGACAAGACATTGTAAACTAGTAATTATGATTAGGCTTTCTTCGTCGAGACATCGGGTTTAAGGTAATTTAGAAAGTGGCATTAACAATTAATGAAGAAAGATGAATTCCTGAATACATGAAAGTAGATAGGATGAAATTGATAAACCCCAACAACATAATCATCCATATATTTCAATTCACGTGTTTTTGTTTCTTCTTACCATTGATCAATCCATGCATTCATATTTACTTTTGAGTATTTGCATTTAAATGTTAATCAATCGGTTTTGCAAATCTTAGCTAATCAACAAACCACACAACTGTTTAGACCGTGAGTCCTTTGGGAGAACGATACTTGGTCTTACCAGGTTTATTACTTGATACGATTCGGTTACACTTGTCGAGTGTTTAAACAAGTTTTCGGCGCCGTTGCCGGGAACTCGTGGTTTAGCTAGTCTATTTATGTGATTATTGATTAACTTTGACTTGATTTTTATCTTTTAATCTTTTTGTTTATTTTTATCTTTTATTATGATATATTTTGTTATCTTTTTAGTTTATCTTTTCTATCTTCTTGATTTTCATCTTCCTATTTTTCTATCTTTTTAATTTTTCTTTTTAGCTTATTATTTCATCTTCTCTATCTTTTTGTGCTAACAAATGTTTTCTAGAGTTTTATTCCTAATGCTTGCAGGATGCAATTCGAACAAGAATTTGATTATATGGGCACTCAATTCTACCACTGGTGGGAACCTCACTCAAGCATAGATCAAAGCCAATTTTGGCAAGCTGCCGGACAATTTGAGAATCAACCACAACAACAATGGCAGCAACAAAGCTCTCTATTAGAAAGAAGGAGAAAGTTGGATGAAGTCCTTCAACAATTTATGCAACAGTCCATCTCCACTCAGAAAAGCATTGAAGCATCATGTAAGAGGGTGAAGACGAACATTCGTTACATTATTCAGAAGTTGCATGATTCTAGGTTTTATACTGAAGTTAACCCTAGGGAGGAAGGTCAAGCCATTGTCACTAAAAGTGACAAAAATTTTGATGAGGAAAAGATAGAGAGAGATAAGGAAAAGATAGAGGAAAAAGAAACAGAAAGGTTGAGTGAGAAAGATAAAGATGAAGAGAAAGAAAAAGAAGTGGTTGAGAGACAAGAAAAAAAGAGAAATGTGTGTGAAAATAAAGAAGTTGAGTGGAAAAAGAGAAGGGAAGAAAAAAATAAGAGAAAAGAAAAAGAGAAAATTGAGGGAGAAGAAAAGTAAGAAAAAGAGGACGAGAGAAAAAAAGAAAGAATCATATGAAAAACCTCTTCCTCATCCAAAGAAGTATCATAGGAAGGAGAAGGAATTTGAGCGCTTCATGGAAATCTTCAAGAAATTGGAGATTAAAGTTCCTATGATTGAGACATTGCAACAGGTTCCTGGTTTGATCAAATTTCTGAAGAAGTTTAGTAAAAAGAAGAGAAAAATAAGATGGAACTTGAACTTTATTGGGTCAAGCTAGTGACGTTGAAAGAGTGCTTGTTGGGAGGCAACACAGTGATTTAAGAACTTTTAATTTTTGGTTTGGTGATGTAATTTTGAACTGTTGGTATTTTTGTTTTGGTTATAAGTTTGTTACAGTGTTTATATCTACTGATGGATGTTAGGTGGAAGAGTATCTACTGAAGGATACTATGTTTGTATACACCTACTGATGGGTGTTGGTAAGAAAGATTTGCACTAACTGAAGGGTGCTGCAGGATTTTGGGTCAGGCTCGTGATGTTAAACAAGCGCTACCTGGGAGGCAACCTAGTTGATTGAATTTATTTTTGTTTGTTTGTGTTGATTTTGTTCTAGTTACATTATAGGCAACCCAGTTGATGGATGTTAGGTGGAAGAGTATCTACTAAAGGATACTGTGTTTGTATACACCTATTGATGGGTGTTGGTAAGAAAGATTTGCACTTACTGAAGGGTGCTGCAGGATTTGGGGTCAGGCTCGTGACGTTAAACAAGCGCTACCTGGGAGGCAACCCAAGTTGATTGAATTTATTTTTGTTTGCTTGTGGTGATTTTGTTCTAGTTGCATTATAGGGGTTGAATGTTTGAGTGAGGTGAGAACCTAAATACATTGAGTGATTGAGAGGCATTAGTATAAAGACACCTAGGGCAAGCTAGGAAGAAGGTGAGTTGATGCCGGAAGTGCCGCTCAACGGTAAAAATCGTTGAGTGCGACTACTGTAGAGTTGAGTGGACTGGTTTTGGCTCATTTGGGCTCAGCGGGATTTGGCTCATTAGGTCTTTTTCATACCCTAGGGCGCACTTTCATATCTCCCTCTGCACACACACTCTCAAGCACTCTCCAAAGAGTTTTCTTCACTTTTCCGTTCTTCCCCCTTAATAAAACCTCTCTTCCATTCATTTTTGCATCATGTTTCCATTCAAGTTTGGGGTTTGGTGAGAGCATTGTTATTAGGGGCTGAATTCTTCACATTCATAGAGCATTCTTCACTATTATGCTTGCCGGTTTTGCTGCATAGGTTGCACTAAAGGTTTTTTGACTGCTCTCAACGATGAGAGGAATGGTTTTAGGGTGTTGTTTGTGGTTTACTAATGCTTAATGATGTGTCTTGTGGTTTTGTGAATTGAGTTTGATGTAGGGATGGCCTCCTCATCGGGCAAGAGATTCAAGACTACAATATTTAAAAGGAAGGAGAAGGAACCAAATCAACCCTATTCCAGCAAGTTCCTTTCCTGTAAGCATGAGCAACACTTCCTCATTGTCCAAGATAGCATGGCAAGAGAAGCAGGCACAGGCTAGAAGAACTGGAGCAACTGAAGCTCCAGTTATGGAGGAAGATGATGAGGATAATGATTTTGAAGATGTTGAAGAAGGAGAGGAGGAAGACTATGATGATAGCATGAGCTGATGAGGAGCTGAGATAGCATCTACTGATGGATGCTATCAGCACTAGAGTAGGATTTTTCTTATCTTTTGAACTTATTTGCTTTTGTTTTTAGTATAGGATTTGATGTACTTGGCTTAAAACTTTATCTGTGTGCAATGGTTTGTTCATGCTATGATTTTTGTGATGAGTATTGATTCATGATGTTGATTATATTGATTGATGTTGAGATGATGCATGATGCTGATACACAAGTGGTTGCTCAAAATATTTTGAAACAGATGCATGATGAATTGTGATTGTGATTATGATACTAAGCAAGATGTTTATCTAAAAGTTGGAATTTGATTTAGCCTGTGTGAGGATTGAACTCCAGAGTTTTTGTGAGTAAGTACTATTACGTTGAAAGCATGAATGACTTTGCCCAAGTTTTCTATGATTGAATCACTTGCTTGTATGTGTCATATGATCAAGGTCATTTGTTGTTAACCCTTTTTAGCTAAAATGCATGAATTTACCCTACTAAAAGAGAGCACTATGTGTTCTATCCTCTGAACCTTTAGCCTTGAACATGATTTGAAAACCCTTTGTGAAAATCTTTACCTTGAGTTGAGTTGAGAATATTTTGTGGTATTGATAAAGGTTCAAGTTTGGGATTGTTGGGAAGTCTAGAAAGGGAAAATAACAAGCATTGAGCTAAGAGTTAAGCACGTGAAAAACAAAAGAAAAAGGAAAGAAAAGAAAGAAAAGAAAAGCTCAATGCAAGGAAAAGTTGGGAATAAGTAAGAATGGTTGTGTTTAAATGATGAAAGTATGAATGACTTTCTTAACTTAAGGATTTTGTGATCTAGAAAAACCAATTTTTTTCTTAGCCCAGCCATATTACAAGCCATAGAAAAGCCCTTGTGATGATAATTGCTTGTGAGTATATTTAATTATGGTTAAATGAAAGGCAAAGTTAATTCATGTGACATTGTGATAGTGGAGTGAATGAGTAACCTCTTAGACACTTGTGTGTTTGAGTGAAACACTTTATTTAGTGAGGAAAGATTCCACGATTACATCTTTGCTTGGTTAATTGATCATTCATGAGCATAGCATTAATTGAATATTCTGTGATTATCTGATCACCACAATGAGCTTAATTGAATCAAGGCATGTATTCATCTTGACTGATATTCTTTATGATAAGCTGATTTAAGCAATTACTTCTCTTAAAAGAAAAGGTTTTGAAATGTGTTGAATCATTGCATTGATTGGTTGAAAACTAAGTTACATCTTGTTTGCTTGAGGACAAGCAAAGTTCTAAGTTTGGGGTTGTGATAACACTTGAAAAACTGTTATTTTTATACTTAATGAAGAAAGATGAATTCCTAAATACATGAGAGTAGATATGATGAAATTGATAAACCCCAACAACATAATCATCCATATATTTCAATTCACGTGTTTTGTTTCTTCTTACCATTGATCAATTCATGCATTCATATTTACTTTTGAGTATTTGCATTTAAATCTTAATCAATCGGTTTTGCAAGTCTTAGCTAATCAACAAACCACACAACTGTCTAGGCCGTGAGTCCTTTGGGAGAACGATACTTGGTCTTACCAGGTTTATTACTTGATACGATTCGGTTACACTTGTCGAGGGTTTAAACAGTAACTAAGAACAGTATAATGGGAGGAAGGGTTACATGTAGAGTGTATACCTTTACGGAAGGCAATGGGAAGGTCAGACTCATTTGTTGGAGCTGCAGGAGACATAGGAGGCGGCACTGGAAAGGAGTCATGAGGGAGACGATTGCGGCGACTATAAACCTGAAGGAGTGGTGGTGAAGGACGATCTTGTGGTGAATGGGAGTCTAAAGAAGGAGGAGGCAAAATGGATGGAGTATCACGAGGAGGATCACATAAAAAAGGAATATCAACAGTAGTAGGTGGAGGTACAGAGCTAGAAGATAGATCTTAAAAGTAAAAAGAAGATTCATCAAAAGTGACATCAGCAGAGATAAAATGACGATTGAGGGAAGGGGAAAAATAATTATAGCCCTTTTGTGACCGTGGAAATCCTAAGAAGACACATTTGTGAGATCTAGTAGATAATTTATCAAGACCAGGAATAAAATCATGAACAAAACATGTAGACCTAAAAACTCTAAGAGGTAATGGATGTAGAGGGTCTTGAGGAAATAAGATAGAATGAGGGATTTTGTTATCTAGGACTAAAGATGGCATGTGGTTTATTAGATAACATGGAGTGAGAACTACATCACCCCAAAAATGTAAGGGTACTTGACCATGAACTAGAAGTGTGCGAGTTGTTTCAATAACGTGTCTATTCTTGCCTCAAACCAACAAAGTGAGTCAGACCACCAAAAGGTGTGCCTGTACGTGCAACAGATGTAGATATAGTGAAACTAAAGTGCTGAAGATCTTCACACCATCTGAGAAATTCGTGAAAGATTGTAGGGTTTTCTACGGTATTAGATGAAGTAGGATGGTTAGCAAACGGTAATCGGGGAGGTGGATCAGAATTATCCATTGCTATAGGTCGAGGAGGGCGTCCATGAAGCGCATAACATCTATCAATTTTGTGGACTAACTTGCCACACTGGTCACATTTTTGACGTCCTTTACTTGGCTTGCGAGATTGACTTCGATCATCATGTTGGGCTACCATAATTGAGGAATCATCAGTATGAGGAGATGTCTTAGTGACTGATTTGCTCGGTATATGCAAAAGAGCATAACAAGTAGAAGTAAAGTTGGGTATGACAGGAGAACCCAAAATCTGATCACGGACATGAGAGAAATCATCAAAGAGTCCGTATAATGCCAACAACATGAAGAACTTTGATCGTTGTTCCAGTTCTTCAGCAGGAGTGGAAGCAGGAGGTAATAGCTCATTAAAATCATGAAGGAAGGCATGCACTTTACCCAAATATTCTGCCATGGGACCAGGACTGCGCAGATGAATAACAGTGAATAGGTCCTAACAAACACCATAAAGACATTGAATGTCATTTGTGTATAACAACTTTTGTGCCCATAACTGTTTAGTGTCGTGAGTCTCTTGAGAAATAATACTTAGTCTTACCATTTATTATTACTTGATACAATTCGGTACACTTGCCGAAGTGTTAACAAAGACTTGATTAATTCCTCTCATAATCTTTTATTTATAAGAATAAATTGATACAAGAGTACATGATAAATAGGATAACTGTATACATAATATAATCATGATAAATAGGATAATTTTATACACAATATAATCATGATAAATAGGGTAACCGTTGACACAATATAATGATGATAAAATAGGATAAATATCCTAACAATATGTAGGTACTATAATCAATCCTATGTAAATCTTGAAGAAGTCAAAACAAGTTTTATCCTACCAATATATAATTACTAATTGTACTGTATGATTATCCGATTAATAATGGACCATAGTCAACCATAGATCATATGATCTAGCGAGCCACCAACCAACCACCAAGAAAACCAGACGATCATGAATCAGAACACATTAACCTTAATGCTGATCAACTTAAAAGTAAGTATGATTGTCCACAATTAGGCTGCGATTAAGCCAACATTAATTAAAAGTCCACCCTAAAACCTATAAATAGAGATTTGAAGTAAAAAGGTAGGTCATTTGTATTTACCGTGTCATTAATTGTTAATTGTCAACATTGAACTGTCTTTAACATCAGAGAGTCTATAGGTACCTTTCCATCGGTTTAGACGATCGGTTTAACACAGCACTTGGACTTCCAAACAACATTCAAACTTTGGACGACACCATACAGCTTAGACCGTTGACCTCAACCCCATACCCAAAACACTAATAATATTTAACAATGAAGAACATAACTTTATAATGTTGAGGGGAACGATTCCTCTTTCAACCAGAGTACAATAGAGCATAAAAGATCATAATGCACCTTAGTGGGGAAAGGAAAAGGACAACGATTCCAAATTCTTCTGCTGCTTGAATACGAAAAGTCATAAAACAGTCAGAAACCAAGCAAGGTAATTGGGGGGTTGATACCCATAGTTGCATAGTGGTTAAGTCTATCAATCCTTTATCAAATATCATCACACTCCTTTACTACAAGTATAAGAAGCAACAAAGACCAAAAGAAAACAAGAAAACTAAATCAAGTTAGACATGAAGACAACATAAGCATAGATGACCACTTAAACAAAAAAGTAAGAAACAAACCTGAAAAAGTCAAGATATTAGAAGCAATTGTTCAATAGTTTGTGAATAAAGAATATACAACTTCCAAAAAAGTTAGTTACTGGAAACTGCCACTCTTCATCCGCACATGGTTCTTTTAGCATTGGTTCTTATTACGCCTTACTTGAAATGAGTCGGAAGAAAAAATAATTCAAGACAGATTAAATTGGCCTGATACTCTATTTAACCAACCTCCTTTCACAAAAACTGACATTGCATTGCTTACTACATAGTTACTGTAATTACCACATGTGTGTTCTAAAGTAAAGTTGAAAGCGTAACAATCTTACTTTTGATTCAAATGTTAAAGCATTCCTTTGTTGAGCAACGCATTTCCATTTCTGCAAGTTGTCAAGATAATCCAATGTCTCTAAACCCTCTACCCGCACTTCACTGAATACAAGCAAACAAATAAGTTAAATTCCATGAAAATTGCAGCCCAAGAATATAGCCCACAAAAGCGAACAATGTTAATAAACCAAGATGACTCAAAGCTTATGAACTTTGTAACTGGAGTTTAAAATTGTCTAAAGTACAATTACATTGATGTACAACATATTAAAATGATAATTTTCAATAAATCCAGTTATCCCAAAGAAAGAATCTCCCTTTTGAGCGGCATAGACTAACTGATATCGAGCAAAGTCTAATAAGAGGTACTCAAACATTTAATATTTTAAATTGTAAGCACAATACAAAGCGGGAAATATGAACTTCAAGCCTAGGTTCAAATGGAGGGTTGAATCAATATAGGTTACATGTATAATTAATTATTCATAAGATAGTTTCATAAAAGTTAGGCTTAAATGCTTATTTCGTCCCCATGTTAAGAGGTAAATTTTTGTTTAGTAACCGATTTTAAAAATGAAGACATTGGGTTCCTATGTTATAAAAAGTATATGAATAAGGTTCACAAAGAAAGAACAAGTTCAACAAATCATCAAAGAAAAAGTTGAACAAGAGAGAGAAAAAGCTGGACAACAGAAGAGAGAAGAGAAAAAGTACGGCCACATCAGCATGGACTTAACGACGTTGCTGTCAACTTAACGGACATGACCTTATTCATAAACTTTTCGTAACATAGGGACCCAATGTCTTCATTTTTAAAACCGGATACTAAACAGAAATTCACCTCTTAACATGAGGACGGAATAAGTATTTAAACCTAAAAATTAAGAATAAAAGTTAAATATAATATACGGATTAAAATGAACTTTTGATTGCACACTAAGCTAATCAGGCCATCACTCAAGGATATCATAAAGCACTAAACAAGTTGACACTTTTAGTTTGCTATTAACTAATATTAAAGACTAATTGGGTTTTCGAAATCTAATTTGGTATTTTTTTTTTCAATACAAAAGTAATAGAAATCAAAATAGAAAAAAAAGCATAACAAAATTATCATAATGTTTTTGGATTATCATAACAGAGTGTGAAAATTGGAATGACCACAATGTGTGTGATAGGACCAATCACTCCTCACCAACCCCTACCCTTTGTCTCACCACCGTCATCTCCACACATTCATTTTCTTATTTAACAAAACTCATCTACACACCACTTTCTAATTATTATAAAACTACACCATCAAGAAAAACCGTCATTCGATAAACAGTTTTGTTCAAGTAGACCCTGATAACAGTTGAAAAACTGTTATTTTCATGCTTAAAATTGATATTAAAAGCAACCTTTAGACTTAGAAACTAGCTTGAAATCAATGCTTTTAGCTATATTTTCAGAAATAAGAGAGCTGGACAGGTTTATGCTTGATTTGAGTGTTTTTGTGCAGGTTTTGAGGTGAATTTAGTGAAAGAAGTAAAGAAGACGAGAAGTGGAATCATAAAAGGAAGCAAAGAGTGCAAAAAGAGAAGTCGAAGGCACCGCTCAGCGGCATTTTACCGCTGAGCGGCACTCAGGAGGTCACGGGAGGTCCGCTGAGGGGCAAACTGGCCGCTGAGGGGAAGAAAAGTGAAGCGAGGTCACCGCTGAGCGGTATTTACCGCTGAGCGGCACTTTTTGGGCTTGGGCTTTTGTAATCTTTTGTAACTCTAGAATAGTATATAAGGACTTGCACGTCCTAGGGTTAGACATCTTTGGCAGAACGTAGGCAAACACTCTCTCTTCCACCCCTTTGAAGGAGGATCTTGGATGCTCAGGCTACCTCTTCACCTTTATTGGGTTTATTCTTTCATTCTTTCATTATTGTTCATCTAGGTTCACCATGAATATGGTGAACTAAACCTTGTATGTTTGTTGGGGAATCAATGTAATCTCTTGAAGCTCTCATATATGGAATTTATGCTTGCATCTTAATCTAAGACTTATGCTTTCATTCATCATTAGTTAGGGTTTTTCCTCTTTGCTCAATGCTTGCATTGTTTAACTCATTCTATTGCATGATTATTGGTTTTGTCGATACGGACACGTACGGGGAAGTCTAGATCCGGGGAATTTCTCCCAATGTTATATTGGTTGTCGTTAAGCTCCTGCACTTATGAACTAATCATTAGGAATGCTAGGAATTGTATGAACTATTTGATTAGGGAGAAGCCATCTAGAATGGTACTTTAGAGAGTGGCATTAACAATGATGATTTGAATGTTGAATTCCTAAAATGTATGAGAGTGGACGAGATGAAATTGACCCCCAACAACATATTCATTCATATATTCCTTTGAAAGTGTTTATCTTTTGTCTTTGCCATTGATCAAACTTCATGCATACATGTTTAGTTTTTCGTCTTGCATATAAACTCCAAATATTTCGTTTGTAAGTCTTAGCTAATCAACAAATCACATAACTAAACTAGGCCGTGAGTCCTTTGGGAAGAACGATACTTGGTCTTACCAAGTTTATTACTTGAACGATTCGGTCATACTTGCCGATTGTGAAACAAGTTTGTGACATCATATTTTGGTGCTTACAAATTTGTCCATCAGAAGGTCTAGAAGAGAGTAGAAGGAGGAGAAGAATCAGAACGTCCAGAGAACTTTTCCCTTCTCCAGAAACTCTCCTACAAACATCACCACAAGGTTCTGTTCACAGCACAAGAAGTATGGAGAATAACAATGCTAGAAGAACTCTTGCAGATTACACTAATATTGCTGGACCTCAACACTTTAACAGCATAGCAAGACCTAGAGTCAATGCAGCCAACATGGAGGTCAAGCCAGCATTAATTCAACTGGTGAAGAGTAATCAATTTAATGGGTTATCTCACGAAAGCCCATATGAGCACCTTACAACTTTCAATGAGATCTGCAACACGGTCAAGATTAATGGGGTGCCAGACGAAGCTATCAAACTTAGCTTGTTTCCTTTCTCGTTGGGGGGCAATGCTAAGCTTTGGTTAAACTCTTTTCCAGAAGAAAGTTTCACAGAGTGGGAAGCAGTGGTCACAAAATTTTTAAACAAGTACTTTCCACAATCTAAGGTGACCAAAGGCAAGCAAGAGATTTCGTCATTCAAGCAGGGCATGGAAGAATCACTAGGGCATGCATGGGACAGGTATAAAAGCTTGTTACGCAAAACTCCCACGCATGGTTTTGAAGATCAAGAAGTAGTCTTAACTTTCCTTGGAGGGCTTGGTTCACAAACCAAGATGATGCTGGACGCCTCAGCAGGAGGCAATATTAAATGGAAGACTCCAGAGGAAGCAACTGAAATTATAGACAACATGGCTACTAGTGACAATGAGCTGCACAGTGAGAGAGGAGCTCCTATGCAACAAAAAGGGGTTCTGCAATTACAAACACATGATGCCTTGCTAGCTCAGAACAAAATTCTAACTCAACAGCTGGAGACTCTGACTAAAACTTTGGCTCAACTACCTAAAGAGTTGAAATCTGCTGCACAGGTTCAAACCCAGTTATGCGAATTATGTGGAGGTGATCATGTCAATGGTCAGTGTGCTTTTCCAGTGGAAGCCGTGGAGGATGTTAATTTCATGGCTAATCAATTTCCATACCATCAAGGGAATTATAATCAAGGGTGGAAACCACATCCAAGCATTGGCCAAGGACAAACTGGGCAAGCTAATCAATATAACAAGCAGCAGCAGCAACCAACCTTGTGGCAACAGTTATCTATGCTTAATGAAAGACAAACAAGGTTGGAAGAAACTCTTCAGCAATTCATACAGAAAACAGAATCTTCTCAAAAGAGCACTGAAGCGGCTATAAAGAATTGGGAGATTCAAATGGGTCAGATTACCAAGCGATTGGAAGAAAGGCCAGATAGAAATTTTGGGGCTAATACTGAGGTTAACCCTAGAGAAGAGTGCAAAGTGGTAAAGAGTGTTAATGAAGAGATAATTGAGTTAGAAGAAGACGAAACAGAAGAAAGAAGAGAAGTAGAAAGAAAGAACACTTTTCCTTTTCCAACAAAGCAAGAGAATCAAATGGACTTCACAGAGTTATTCAGAATGGTGGATAATGACGCACCTTGGGAACAAATTCTACAGAAAATTGCAGTATACACAAAATCAGATGAAGGAACATCTACAAAGAAGAGACGCAGAGATGTTGAGGAAGAAAAGTGTATAACTGTTAAGCAAGAATCATTCCCTCCTAAAGCACCAGATCCAGGTAGTTTTTCTATCCCTTGTACTATAGGGAAGAAAAAGGTGAAGAAAGCTCTCCTTGATTTAGGTTCAAGTGTTAACTTGATACCTTATTCTTTACTGGAGCAAATTGGCAATGTTAAAGTGAAACCTGTAAAGGTTAATCTAGTAATGGCTGATGGATCTTCAAAGGAGCCATGTGGGATTGCTGAGGACATTATAATTTGTGTTGGCAAACTTCAGTTTTTAGCAAACTTTGTGGTGATGAAAATGGAGACCGAGAAGATACCTATCATACTTGGAAGACCGTTTATGAAAACGGCCAGGGCCATCATTGACGTACATGAAGGTATAGTAGTGCTTCAGGACAGAGAGGAGAGAGTGGTGGTGGATGTCTTCAAAGATGAAACGCAAGCAAAGGAGGAAGAGGCTAGTTATAAAGCTGCATTTCGAGATGCACCCATGACTAGACATAAAGATGAAGATCTTGAGGTTTCAGGTAACCATTGTTTGTTGTTTCAGGTACCCAAGGAAGAGGAGGTTGGAAGAGGAGAAGAAATTCCTAGAGACTGGAAGAAAAGAAGACTCCAACTTGGCACACCAGTAAGAATCAAGAACAAGTTGTGGGTTGTGAAGGGTTTTAAAGAGAAGGAGATGATAGAGATAGAGTCTCCATGTTCTAGAAGAATCAAGACAGTCCAAAGGAAGCAGTTGAGAAGTTGGTGGAATGATTACATCAACTATAAAGAAGATGGAACGTGAACTTTATTGGGTCAAGCTAATGACGTTAAAAGAGCGCTTGCTGGGAGGCAACCCAGTGATTGATAAATTTTTGATTTTATTTTGGTTTTGTAATTTTTAAGTTGTGGACTTTATTTTGTAACTATTTTGGTGGAGATAGCATCTACTGAAGGATGCTAGGTGGTTAAGTATCTACTGAAGGATACTATGTTGTAACACCTACTGATGGGTGCTGGTAAGTTTGAAACACCTACTAATGGGTGTTGGTGGATTTTGGGTCAGGCTCGTGACGTTAAACAAGCGCTACCTGGGAGGCAACCCAGCTGATTGATTGTTTCTGTTTGTTTATTTTAGTTAGGATTTGCATAAGCATTTTTAACATTGAATTGCAGGGAACCCATGAGGGGCATGTAGGGAAGACACGTAGGTTAAGAAAAGAAGGAGAGGAGCACATCACGAAAGTGCCGCTGAGCGGTATTGTACCGCTGAGCGGTACTCTCGCAGATTAGGCTTTAGTTCCCCTTAGCGGGACCCGAGCCCATTAGGGTATTTTTAAACCCTAAGCTGCGCAAAGTCTTATACTTTCTGGCTTTTCTCTGCACAAACACTCCCACACATCTTCTCTTAGGTTTTCCACATCTTTTCACTCTTCCCTCTTAAGAAAATATCTCTTCCACTCACTTTTTCACTAGTGTGCCATCAAAGTTTGGGGTTGGAAGAGAGCATTCTAGCTTGGAAGCATTCTCATTGCATTTAGCATCTCCACCCAAGTAAGTAAAATGCATTTTGTTCATTCTAGGGTTCTTGAATTTGAATGTGATAGTCAAAGCATGAATATTTAGGGGTTTTGATTTCTATGCATGATTTGATGATATATTTGATGTTTGAACCGATTAAACTGCATGATCATGAACTGGAAAACTGAAAATTGCATTTGGGTGGAGTTAGGACAGCTTTAAAATAGGTTTTTCAAAAATCTGCAGAGTTACCGCTGAGGGGTAATCTGCCGCTGAGCGGCACTCTGCCAGATTTGGTTTTTCTGAGTTTTTGTGTGTTGGACTGTGGCACTGTTGGCGCTGAGGGGAAATTCTGGCCCTCAGCGGTGGTTTAAGCTTCAAAAGGAGTTGTGTTCTGTGTTTTACTAATGATTAACATTATGTTCTGTGGTTTTGGTTTGTATTTTGAATGCAGGAATGGCATCCTCTTCAGGAAAGAGATTGAAAACCATGGCAACTAAGAGGAAAGAAAAGGAACCAGAGCAACCCCACTCTATCAGGTTCCTCTCTAGGAAACATGAGAAGCATTTTAGGGTGGTTCAGGACAGGAGACTTCTAATGGAGAGAAAGGTTGGAATGATACCTAACTTTGCTCCTCAATTTGGAGAGCAAGTGTTAGGGAATGATTGGGGGAAGCTAGCCACTTATCCAGCACCTGCCAACATAGCTGTGGTCAAGGAATTCTACACCAATGCAAAGAAGATTGGTGATCATCCAGCTGAGAATTATTTGGGCTATGTCAGAGGCCATGCTATCAGGTTTGATCCTGATTCTATAAACAACTTCCTGGATACTGTGTGGGCTGGTGAGCAATGTCAGTTTGCTCTTAGCATGGAGGAAGGTGCTGACTTTGAGGATGTTGAGAGAGTACTGTGTATACCTGAAGGACACTTCCAAAGGAATAGATCTGGCACAGTGGTTAACATTAGGAGGACAGATTTGACTCCTCTTGCAAAGTATTGGATGGCATTTTCTCATGCCAACATTCAGCCATGTTCACATGTGTCAGATATCACTCTCAGCAGGGCATTATTCATCTACTGTGCTATCAGAAATTTGAATGTTAATATTGGGCAGGTGATAGCTGATGAGATTAGTGTGTGTGCTAACACCTCAAACAACAAAGCACCACTAGGACATCCTTCTTTGATCACTCACCTTTGCAAGCAAGCTGGGGTGGACACTTCTGTTCCACCATTTGAGAGGCCAAGAAAAGCTATTGATGAGGCTTATTATAGACAGTACTGTGGAGGTGAGGATGCAGCTCAGCCAGTTCCACCACGCCGTGCTCGTAGAGAGAGAGGGCCAGCACAGAGCCAGACATCTGCTGATACACATGAAGCAGAACCATTCCAGATGAGGGACATGTATATGTCTCTTATAGGTGCTCAGTTGCAGTCCATTCACAGAGGGCAGGTGGCCACTGCTGAGATGATAGTGGGGATGTATGATACACCTCCAGCCCACAGGTGGACTATGGATGAATTCCATAATGTCGTAGCTTGGCCAGAAGAACCAGTACATGGAGGAGGAGCTGGAGCAGCTGAAGCTTCAGCAAGAGATATGGAAGAAGATGAAGCTGAGGAGGAAGATGCATTTGATGAAGATGAAGATGAGGAGGAAGAGGAAGATACAGAGGACAGCTCAGACTGATGAGGAGCTGAGATAGCATTTACTGATGAATGCTATCAAATGATTATGCTTTTGTGGTTTAAGTTTTCTGAACTTATTTGTTTTGTTTTTAGATTAGGGTTTGATGTACTCTTTTGAAAACCTGGTTTTGTGTGATGGTTTGCTATTAACTGTGATTGTGTGATAAGTACTGCTTGATGATGTTTATTGATTGATTGATGTTGAGATAGATGTGCACATTAAAATGCTTATACAGGTGATTCACAAGCTTTGTGAACAAATGCATGATATTATGATTGTGATTGTGAGATTAAGCAGGATGTGTATGTCAAATGTGAATGAGCTTATATGTGAGGTTTTGAGCTCCAGAGTTTTTGGTATGATTGAATGCTATTACTTTGAAAGCATGAATGATTTTGCCCAGGTTTTCTATGATTGAATCAATTGCTTGTTTTGCATCATGTGATCAAGGCCATTTGTTGGAACCCTTTTTATTGGCCAAATTCATAAAGTTAGCCTACTAAAAGAGAACACGTTGTGTTCTATCCTTTGAACCCTTAGCCTTGAACATACACTGAAAACCTTTGATTGAAAATCTTTACCTTGAGTTAAGTAGAAGATCTTGTGTGGTATTGTTAAATGTTCAAGTTTGGGGTTGTTGGGAAAACATGAAAAGAAAAGCATTGAGCTAAGAGCTAAAAAGTAAGAATATGCAAAGAGAAAAGAAAAAGAAGTAAAGCTCAATGCAAATGCAAAGGTAAAAGAAAGTTGGGAATGAATAAGATGATTGTGTTGTTATGATTCTCTTAACTCAAGGATTTTGTGATCCAGAAAAACCAATTTTCTTGTTACCCCAGCCACATTATAAGCCATTGAAAAGTCCTTGTGATGATGCATGCTTGTGAATGTTTTTGATTGTGGTAAAATGAAAGGCAAAATTGATTCTTGTGACATTGTGATAGTAGAGTGAAGGAGTGAAACACTTTACCTCTTATACACTTGTGTGTTGAGTGAAACACTTTACCTAGTGAGGAAATATTCCATAAACATATGAACATCCATGCTTAATTGATTGATCATTCATGAAAAATAGCATTTGTTGGAATTTAAATGACTTTGTGAACACTAAAGCATGTGCACATCTTGAATGAACTCTTGGTCATAAGTTTGAGTGAAGTTGTTACTTATCTTGAGAAAAGGATTTTGAATGAGTGAACCGTCATATGAATTGGTTGGAGATGGAGTTACATTTTGTTTGCTTGAGGACAAGCAAAGTTCTAAGTTTGGGGTTGTGATAACAGTTGAAAAACTGTTATTTTCATGCTTAAAATTGATATTAAAAGCAACCTTTAGACTTAGAAACTAGCTTGAAATCAATGCTTTTAGCTATATTTTCAGAAATAAGAGAGCTGGACAGGTTTATGCTTGATTTGAGTGTTTTTGTGCAGGTTTTGAGGTGAATTTAGTGAAAGAAGTAAAGAAGACGAGAAGTGGAATCATAAAAGGAAGCAAAGAGTGCAAAAAGAGAAGTCGAAGGCACCGCTCAGCGGCATTTTACCGCTGAGCGGCACTCAGGAGGTCACGGGAGGTCCGCTGAGGGGCAAACTGGCCGCTGAGGGGAAGAAAAGTGAAGCGAGGTCACCGCTGAGCGGTATTTACCGCTGAGCGGCACTTTTTGGGCTTGGGCTTTTGTAATCTTTTGTAACTCTAGAATAGTATATAAGGACTTGCACGTCCTAGGGTTAGACATCTTTGGCAGAACGTAGGCAAACACTCTCTCTTCCACCCCTTTGAAGGAGGATCTTGGATGCTCAGGCTACCTCTTCACCTTTATTGGGTTTATTCTTTCATTCTTTCATTATTGTTCATCTAGGTTCACCATGAATATGGTGAACTAAACCTTGTATGTTTGTTGGGGAATCAATGTAATCTCTTGAAGCTCTCATATATGGAATTTATGCTTGCATCTTAATCTAAGACTTATGCTTTCATTCATCATTAGTTAGGGTTTTTCCTCTTTGCTCAATGCTTGCATTGTTTAACTCATTCTATTGCATGATTATTGGTTTTGTCGATACGGACACGTACGGGGAAGTCTAGATCCGGGGAATTTCTCCCAATGTTATATTGGTTGTCGTTAAGCTCCTGCACTTATGAACTAATCATTAGGAATGCTAGGAATTGTATGAACTATTTGATTAGGGAGAAGCCATCTAGAATGGTACTTTAGAGAGTGGCATTAACAATGATGATTTGAATGTTGAATTCCTAAAATGTATGAGAGTGGACGAGATGAAATTGACCCCCAACAACATATTCATTCATATATTCCTTTGAAAGTGTTTATCTTTTGTCTTTGCCATTGATCAAACTTCATGCATACATGTTTAGTTTTTCGTCTTGCATATAAACTCCAAATATTTCGTTTGTAAGTCTTAGCTAATCAACAAATCACATAACTAAACTAGGCCGTGAGTCCTTTGGGAAGAACGATACTTGGTCTTACCAAGTTTATTACTTGAACGATTCGGTCATACTTGCCGATTGTGAAACAAGTTTGTGACATCATATTTTGGTGCTTACAAATTTGTCCATCAGACCCCAATTTTCGACACACTCTGCTCTTATTCATACGCAGAATCAAATATAATACTATTTGATGTTTAAAAATACAAATTCCTCCTGCACCAACACATCAATACATATTCCACCTACTTAATCATACCCATTTTCATCTCCTCAAAACAGTAGCTAGTGCAAAACTTTAAATCAACTGTTTGCGAGGACTTAGACCTGCAAGGAAAATGAATCTGGAAACCACAACAGGCTCACACACTAGTTCAAGAAAACCAAAATAAAATCAAATATAAGCAAAACCCATCCATGAATACCCAAAACGTAAAACCGAAACCCATCATAAAACCTGTTAGTATTTTAAGGTTGTGAAAGGAGTAGTTGATGGGATAGAGAAAATGTAGAGATAGTTGAATGTAGAAGTAGTAGTTGGAAGAAGTGTTGTAGTTGTCTTTAGTTGTAGTAGATGTTGGTTCATACAAATGATAGATGTTGGCTACATACATCAAATGGTAGAGTTCATGGGTATTTATAGACCCATAGATTATTCTAGAACATACTAGCCACAACTTATGTGGAATGTTCTAGATTTTTACCTATGTAGAATATTCTTGATTTTTCTTCCTATCTTAGGTTTTTCTATAATATTCTAGAACTTGTATTACATGTCAATTCTTCTATCTAAGGAGCTTCTACATTCTTCTAGAATTTGCATTACACTTTAATACTCCTCCTTAATGCAAATTCGGTAACTCCAAGCATTGTGCGCAGTAGTTCAAATCTTGGTCTTGGTAATGCCTTCGTAAATATATCTGCAATTTGGTCTTCTGTTGGACAGTACTCGAGTCGTATTTGTTTAGTTGTCTCTTCATCTCGAATGAAGTGATATTTAATGGCTATGTGTTTTGTTCTTTGATGATGGACTGGATTTTTTGCTATTGCTTTTGCCGATTTGTTGTCGCAATAGATAATAGTTGGTCCAGCTTGTGGTTCACCCATTTCTTCAAGTATTCTTTGTAGCCATATTGCTTGACTTGTGGTTTCAGCAGCTGCTACATACTCTGCTTCTGCTGTTGATTGTGCCACGGTTGCTTGCTTCTTTGATGCCCAAGATAAAATACCCGATCCTAGTGAGAAAGCATATCCTGACGTACTCTTCATGTCGTCCACTGATCCTGCCCAATCACTATCTGTGTAGCCAATCATCCTTGAGTTAGTCACGGTTTTGTACCATATACCAAACTCCTTTGTGCCTTGTAGATATCTTAAAATTCTTTTTCCTACTCCATAATGAATCTGACTTGGGTTTTGCATGAATCTTGATAGAAGACTTGTAGCATACATAATGTCTGGTCGTGTGGCTGTGAGATAGAGAAGACTTCCAATTAAGCTTCTATAGCATGATGCATCTACCTCTTGTGCTCCATCATCTTTTTGTAGCTTTTCGTTTACCACCAGTGGAGTAGTGACAGGTTTACAACCATTCATCTTGAACTACTTTAATAGAGCTTCAATATATTTCTTTTGAGAGATAAATATACCTTCCTTTTCTTGTTTCACCTCTATACCGAGGAAATAGTTCATCAAGCCAAGGTCGGTCATTTCAAATGTCTTCATCATGTCTTCTTTAAATTCTTTCATCATCTCTATATTGTTTCCTGTATAGATAAGATCATCGACATATATAGAGACAATGAGATGGTACTGACCTTGTGCCTTAATATATAGTGTTGGCTCACTCTTGCTCCTCCTGAATCCTTGATCGATGAAGTATTTATCAATCTTGCTATACCATGCTCGAGGAGCTTGCTTCAGGCCATATAATGCTTTTTTAAGTTTTAGTACTTTGCCTTCATTGCCTTTGTCGATGAAGCCCTGTGGTTGTTCAACATAAATCTCTTCTTCGAGCACCCCATTTAGAAAGGCTGACTTGACATCCAGTTGATAGATGTTCCATCCTTTTTGTGCTGCAAGAGCTATTAAAACTCTAATTGTATCTAAGCGAGCAACTGGAGCAAATGTCTCATTGTAGTCTATTCCTGGTTGCTGTGAGTAGCCTTTGGCAACCAATCTTGTTTTATGCTTTTGTATAGTTCCATCAGGATTGAGCTTTGTTTTATATATCCATTTGACTCCAATGATGTCTTTTCCATGAGGGCAATTTACGAGTTCCCAAGTGTTATTCTTCTCAATCATTTTAATCTCTTCTTCCATAGCCTTGACCCATACTTCTTGCTTTGATGCTTCTTCATAACAGTTAGGCTCAATCATGGCCATATTGCAAGTTTCATATATGTCTACCAAAGATCTTACTCTTCTTGGACTAGATTCAGGTGAAGAATCTTGTTGTGGAGGTGGAGAAAGCATACCTGAATTTTCTACCTCTTCTTGAGTTTCTTCTTGAGATTGTTGCACTGGAAGTAAAATGTTGCTTTTAACAACTTTTTCTTCTTCCCAATTCCAAGAAGCATTTTCGTCAACTTCAACATCTCGACTGATGATGAGCTTTTTCGTTTGTAGGTTGTAGACTCGATAGCCTTTTGATTGTGTGCTATATCCCAAGAATATTCCTCGTATAGTTTTGTCTTCAAGCTTGTGCCTCCTTTGATCAGGAACATGTATGTAGCAAATAGACCCAAATACTCGTAGGTGTTTAGCCGATGGCTTTCTCCCACTCCAAGCTTCAATAGGAGTCTTGTCTTGGACTGCTTTAGTTGGACATCTGTTTAGAATATAAACTGCAATGTAGACTGCTTCAGCCCAAAAAATGTTAGGCATACTTTTCTCTTTCAGCATTGATCTTGCCATCTCCATAACTGTGCGATTCTTTCTCTCTGACACGCCATTTTGTTGTTGAGTATATGCGACTGTAAGTTGTCGCTCTATGCCTTCATCTTCACAGAATTTGTCAAACTCGCGAGATGTGTACTCCTTGCCACAATCACTTCTAAGTATTTTTAGCTGTTTTCCACTTTGCTTCTCAACAAGGGCCTTGAATTTCTTGAATACTCCAAAAACTTCTGACTTTGCCTTTAAGAAATAGACCCATGTCATTCTAGAGAAGTCATCAATGAAGAGGATGAAATACCTGTTGTTATGATGTGAAGGTGTTCTCATCGGTCCGCAAACATCGGTATGAATCAACTCCAATAAGTCTTTTGCTCTCCATGCTTTGTCTGTCGAGAATGGTAATCGATGTTGTTTTCCAAGGAGACATCCTTCACATGATTCATTATTCTCCTTCAAGTATGGAAGATCTCTCATCATGTTTTTCGTATATAGAAGCTTTAAGGCATGTGTGTTGAAGTGGCCAAATCTCCTATGCCAAAGCCATGAGTCATCAACTTCTACCTTCATGGCAATATTAGTTCCAGGTTTGAAGCTTATAGGAAAGCTTCTATTTCTCTTCTCCATTTTTACTTGGCCAATTTCTATCATTTTATTGTCATAAATTTTGCATGTATCTTTCTCAAAATGAAGAGAATATCCATTCTCCATCATTTGGCCAATACTTAAAAGATTTTCTTTAAGATTTGGAACTAGTAAAACGTCTTTGATGAATTTAGTACCTTTCTTTGTCTCCACCATGACAGTTCCTTTGCCTCGTGACTCCACTGTGGTGCCATTTCCTAGCCGAACTTTGACATTGACAGATTTATCAATGTCTTTGAAGATGCTTTGATCTTTCGCCATGTGATTGCTGCATCCACTATCCAAGTACCAACTTCCTTCTCTACTAGGAGATTCTTGATTGGCGTAGAATAAGAGTTTCTCTTGATTATCTTCTTCCGCAAAGTTTGCTTGATGTCTATTTTTACTACGACAATACTTTTCTATGTGACCAAATTTCTTGCAATAGTGGCATTGAGGTTTCCCATGATGCCAACAATCTTTTTCCAAGTGACTTGTCTTTTTACATATGCCACATGGAGGATATTTTTCTTGACGAGTCATAGAGAAGCTTCTAGGATTTTCTTTATTTCTAGAAATTTCTTCTCTACTTTTATCTCCTTCATATTCTTTATTCTGAGACCGTAATTTTAGTTTTGATTGAAAGGCATTTTCAACCGAGTCTTCTTCATGCCTTTTCAATCTTTGTTCATAAGCTTCAAGAGAACCCATTAGTTGTGTGACTGATAATGTAGCCAAATCTTTTGTTTGTTCAATCGCGGTTGCGATTGCATCATACTTTTGGGGAATAGAAATTAAAATTTTCTCAACAATCTTTTTGTCAAGAATATTTTCCCCATAGGCTCTCATCTGACTAACTATTTCTTTTATTCTAGAATAGTAGTCTTTAATGGTCTCAGATTCTTTCATTCTTAATAATTCAAACTCTCGTCTTAGAGAATGAAGTTTAATATTGCGTACCTCGTCACTTCCTTGAAACTCCTCTTGTATTGTGTTCCAAGCTTGTTTTGCACTTGTGGCACAAATTAGCCTTGGAAAAATTGTGTCATCAACTGCTTGTTGAAGAACAAATAAAGCCCTTGAATCCTTCTGCTTGTTTTCTTTCAACTCCTTCTTTTGAGCTGCAGTAAGAGTAGAGGTGTCTTCTGGAATAGTGAATCCCTCTTCTATGATATCCCATAAATCTTGAGAGCGGAAGAATGTCTTCATTTTGACACTCCAAAAATCATAATTTTCTCCTTTGAAAATAGGTACTGGAATTGATGATGTTTGATTAGTAGTAGCCATTGTTGAGAATATATTTGGAAGTAGTAGAATGAGTTATAGTTTTGTTTGAGGTAGTTGAAAATTTTATCTACGCCCAGTAGATGACCGAACGTAGCTCTGGTACCACTGTTAGTATTTGAAGGTTGTGAAAGGAGTAGTTGATGGGATAGAGAAAATGTAGAGATAGTTGAATGTAGAAGTAGTAGTTGGAAGAAGTGTTGTAGTTGTCTTTAGTTGTAGTAGATGTTGGTTCATACAAATGATAGATGTTGGCTACATACATCAAATGGTAGAGTTCATGGGTATTTATAGACCCATAGATTATTCTAGAACATACTAGCCACAACTTATGTGGAATGTTCTAGATTTTTACCTATGTAGAATATTCTTGATTTTTCTTCCTATCTTAGGTTTTTCTATAATATTCTAGAACTTGTATTACATGTCAATTCTTCTATCTAAGGAGCTTCTACATTCTTCTAGAATTTGCATTACACTTTAATAAAACCCCAGATAAATCAGAGAATAGAAATTAAAATATATAGACATTTCGAGCACTTACTTGAAGAATTAATATTTCACGAAAGGTTTAAGCTTCCCCTTATTAGGGTTTCGGCTTGGTTTGGTTCGTGAAGGAGCCAGGTCTGGTTGGTGAAGGGCCTTAGTTCTGGTTCGTCAAGCTCATTCGTCTCATTCGTGAAGGGGCCTGAAGCTCGTTTGTGAAGGGGCCGACCTCAAGCTGGTTCGTGAAGTAGCCGAGACTGGTTTGTAAAGTGGCGGCCTGGTGCTGGGTGACCTCATGCTGGGTGGACTGCGGCGAGTCTAGTTGTTGGTGAAGGGCGAGGGCGAGTTTGGTGGCTTCAGAATTAAAGTTGAATTAGGTCTCTCTTAGTGTTTAAGTAAATATTTGTATTGTGGGGAGGGAGTTTCGTGAAGGTGGAATATTTGAAAGGGAAAGGGAAATAGATTCAAGGTCATGTTTGGTAACTAAAAAATTTTATATGAATTTTATTTATATATATTCATCATTGATAATTAGTGTTATTTTCCGTCATTCTTTTTCATTTTTCTGATAGTGTATGACTTTTCATTGAATAATAATAAAACTATTGAAATGCTAACTTATGTTTTGTTTAACCATATTTAGAAATTGTTTTTTTCTCTGAGGATGATGATCAAACATAATAATCTAAACGATAGTTTACATTTAATAAACTTATGATTATACCATTATATATATATATATACATACATACATACATATATATATATATATATATATATATATATATATATATATATAACTGCGCGCCAAAACCTGGCTCGTAAAGGATTTGGGACCCTTGGAAAAATTTGGTTTTCATGAGGTTTACTTCTATAAGCTAAGAAAGTTTCTGTATAATTTGATCTTTCTCGGATTCTTAAATTTGATCTGGCACGTCTGGATTAAATCCTGATATTTAAGCAATACTAAAAAGAGTGGTTTGGCCATTAATTCATGCATGGAAACATATTATAACGAAGTCAATATTTAGGCAGAAATTTGTAACTTAATCGGTAATTTTGCTGGCTTTTAGCTGTTACATGGAATTGAACAAGGAATGTGGCACATTCTTGTCCACTTCTACCACAGACTGAGAGCACCATGTGAGTCCATACAACATGGACTATGAGTCCAAGAGATTGTTCACTATCCTAGTTTTTGTTTTAAACTTAATCATGATATATACAAGATTCCCATGTCTTAATAAGAAAACTTCTTGTGGCCAACACAACTAACAAAAAGTAAGAATTAAAACTTTCAAACCTTTGGAGATTCTTGACACTAATATGAACAAAAAAAATCCAATTAATTGCATAAACAAAAACGTACCACAAAATCTTGATAACACAGTCCTCTTGCTTTACAGCACAAGAATCACGGAAGAAACTCTACAAGAATTCATCAAATTTACTAAAAGAATTTCTATGATATAATTGTAACATTGGTTCTAATTTTCTGGAGTTGGCAAAGGATAACGACACAAGGGACACACACGTTTAGTTTTGAGCCATTTGAGAATACACTGTTGATGAAACGCATGATGGCATGGCATTGTACAGCTCTCGCAGTTGATATCCAACCCTTCTAAGCAGATACAACATTCTTCACTCCCTTCCGTATCCGTACGTTTCTTCAAGAATGTCTTTAATATGGTCTCATTGGACTGGTTCATTCCGGGAAACGTCCTCGATTCTTCCATAACTCCATCGATTCCAGCAGGATCCACTATTATAATTGTCAAACTTAAGGGGATGATTCGGTGCTGAGATTCCGAAGCAATGCTACTATCTTCAAACAATTCTTGAACTGTAGAAACAACGCTTTCTGATATTTCAGCAATCGACTCAATGGAGAAACTTAAGCCCGACAACAGTGACCCTAAGAAATTTTGCCCTTCTTGGACGAATTCACGACAAGATATTGATAATGGAGAAAATCGATTCCGTAATCCATGTGGAATTGTGTGGACTGTGTGATATATAACTTTGATGTCGAAATTGAAAGTATCACCAGGCTCCACCGTGGTGTGTTGGTTGTTCAACCTAACCACATTGTAGTAGTAATGCTGTGACTGCATTCTCTCTGAATATGTTAAAGAAAACAAACTAAACAAGACTTTTCTGCAAACTTTTCAGAAAGAAATTGTCTTTAGACGAGGATGACAGATACAAATTAATATCCAAATTCATATATATATATATATATATATATATATATATATATATATATATATATATATATATTTTGGTACTATATTATTCAATTAATGCATTAAATCCTAGCCATAATAGCTTCATTATAGCACAATTAAGTTGTGTATAATAAAGATATATTCTTGTTACATTATTCAATTAATTTAGTTATTATAAATACTAAATTAATTTACTCTAAATAAATTATTATATTTAATTATAGTAATGAAGGTTCGTGTAATTATGGTATTTGTGATGAATTTATAATCTCATTAGATTAATCAATTGATAGATTCATCTTGATATCATTCTATTTTATATATATATATATATATATGTATATATATATATATATGGGTATTATATTATTCTATTAATCAACTAAATCCTATTCTTATAATAGCTTCATTTTATCTTTATATAGTACAATTCAGTTGTGAATAATAAAGAAATATCTTTTTAACAATATTAAATTAATTTAGTTTTTGTTACGTGTATAATTAAATGTGGTCCATTTGTAACACTTTAATTTTAATTTTAAGATGTCACAATTATAAAAAAGAATTTAAAGTTTTTATAATCATAATATCATCGTGAAAATCCAAATTCAATAAATATTTACAATTAAAAAAAAATAAACCATAACTCTAATTTAATTTGAAAATATAATTCCAAATAAAATAGTTATTTCAAACAACCTTAAATTCCCTAGCTCTCTCAATCTACTTGTCGTGTTATACACTACAAGAAAAAATTAAATTACATACAGCCAAAATCCGTATATAACACTTGATTACATACGACTTACATACGGATAAAAATCCGTACATAAAATTATCGTAGCTAAGTTATATACGGATATATCCGTATATAAGTTATATACGGATAAATCCGTATATAACTTATATACGAATAAATCTGTATGTAACTTATATACGGATAAATCCATATATAATATATCAAAAAAATATTTTTTTTACATACGGATTATCCGTATGTAACATACAATAGAGAAAAAAAAATTATTTGTAAAAGATAGAAAGCTTTAAAACAAAGAACATTACAAATACAATATTATATAAGGTTATTGGTATTATTAGTTTCAACTTTCAACGAATGTAAAGAATTTATAATATATAATTATGTTTAAAACAAATAATTAAAACATAAAAGTTTTATTGAAAGACTCTATAAATAGAGTTCAAAACAAACTGGCCCTTGTACAATATAGAGTTGAATATTAATTAAACTATAATTTACACCTAAAATAGAATCAAGCTCTACTCAGAAAGAAACTCTAAAACAATTGCTGCTATCTGAAACAATTGCTGCTAGCTCTGCAAATGCTGCACAAAAAATTATTGGGTGGAAGACCTTCTTCAAGCTTGATGGGATCTGAAAACAAAGGGGGGATAAGAAATAATATAACTATAGTAGACTTGGATTGTTGGTCACTGGAAACAAAACTAGTCAATACAATCTACAAAAATAGACACCACATTTAGAGGCCAAACAAGCACATAACATGGACTTAAAGATTACAAAATTATAAACAAAAAATACAAGAATTAATGTTTTCTTAAATTTTAAAAGTAAAAATATTTCCTAAAACTTTTGAAAAAGGAAAGAAGAAGAGGACTTTACAGTGTGAAGTCAATCTTCCATTACGCTCTCGTGGCCATCAATGTTGCATTTAATTATTAGCAAGGATTACCTCAAATATCCAAGTAAATTATTATAAATAAGATAGAATTCAATTCTATCAAAGAATGTGGTTAGACTATGGAACCTGACATTATGATAGTGTAAGGGTCAATCAGAACAGTAGCTAACATATATGTATTTCATGATTAGGAATGAAAGATTTCAAGGAGAAAGAGGCATCACTAACATGTCAAACTATATCTATGAGTAATATTTGTTCACTCACAAAGAGTTTTGTGACTAGGTTTTATTTATAAACTCTATCAATCACATGTCAAAAATCTATCAATTTTTAATGAAATATTAAAAGAAAAAGTTGTATCAGATGAGAGAAACTTCTAAGTTTTAGGTGCTGATATATATTTTTACTTTACACTAATTTAGTTCTTGAAACATAAAACGTGACATTTCGATAATCTTTCTGTTAAAGCTTGATCTTATCTTATACAAAAGTTCACTTGGCACGTTAAGTGTTCTTGTAGCATGTGTTTGGTTTGACTTTAAACTTGCATGTTTAAAAACATTCACGTTAGATGAATAGAAAAAAAAATAAAACCTACTTCAAACGCCATGTTTGGAACCACATGGGAGAAAAAAACACACAAAAACTATACTAAGATACAAATGGAAGCTCATGTACACTTACCATAGATACCAATAGTTACTTCATTGGAATTTAACAATCAAATGCATACAGACTTTTACAAGTGGCATATTCTTCGGACCTTAAGATAATACTTCTTCTACTTTTTATTTACAAATACCTACACTCATAGTGAGACATTACACTCTATTTGAACTATCACAAACTAATTAACATACCTTTGCTGGTTTCATAAAATGGACGATATATAATTTTAATTACTAAGAAAAAATCCTATTCAATTCACATTCCACAATCCATACTAGTAGTAGTTTAATAGTTTTATTTAATCAAATTGATTCATGTCATATAGATGAAGAAAATTATAAAATTAAAATAAGAAGGAAACTCACACATACAAATCCTTTATTGCAAAAGGAACTTGCTCTGTAAGCAGAAGAGAAATTATAGCTAGGTAGAAAGCAAAGGGTTGTCTACCACCAGTATGTATTCTTTTATATGAGAACTGGACTTTGAAACTATGAAGAAAGAAGGTAGATGTCTGCAAATGGAAAATATAGATGTATAAGGAAGATGAATATGACTTGAAGATTTCTACTTAGAATGTAAAGTTGGTCATTCATAGAATATATCTTATAATGTATCAAAAGACTAGTAAACTTACAAGAATAACAATTAATTTGGCATCAGGACTCCACACGGCCTTCATGTTTTCTCCTTCACTCTGCAATGAATCAAAAGACTAGAAAACTATTTTACACTGTCAATGCATTATCATTAACTAATGTTTTAATTCACTAACATGTAGCTTTAGTTAACAAGTTCATAATTAATTTATTAGAATAACAAAAACATGAAAATGAACAAAACTAGAAACGCACCTCACAAGGAAGTAAGGCTCGAGTATGATCACCCTCATAGCGATAGCCATAGTTTTCTTAAAAACCCCAAAACTCACGATGCATATTGGATTTGGATACCTTGAGTGCTAGATAACAAGCCTCATCACTTGTTTTAACATCCCTCATAAAAACTTCAACAGCATTAACCTGTAGAGGTTAAGAATAAATACATGAAGAAAGCCCACAAGCGGCACCGATTGAGAGCTGATAAACCTGCATTCAGAAATATGAAAAAACGCACGTCAAAGACGAGTGAGTGAAAATAGATGGAGAAAGATAATCTGTTGTGCTACCTCTCTTTCGTTGTACATTGGGACTTGAACCAGAACCATGGGATAGGTAGAGTATCCCATTTTGAACGCTTCTCAGGTCTTCTACCGAAAAGCTTCACCATGAAAATGGCAAGGCTCCCATATATGCGAATCACTTCGCACACCAACTTTGTGCCCAACAGAAAAGAAAAAGAGGATTAGGGTTTTTGCAATTAAAAAATTTAGCTCAAACAGAATTAAACATTACTTACCAATTAACTATGGTACCAATGATGCACAATGATGGTTCGAATGAGGGAAAATTAGGGTTCCAGTGCACGACCTACGAAAGCTCAACGAGAGAGAACCAAGGCTCCACTAAAAGGGAAGAAGGGATCGACGAGAGAGAACCACGGCCAGAACACTAATTCAGTGAGGGTTGTAGTGAAAGAGAAAGAAGAATAGGTTCGGTGGTTGAATTGAAGGAGGTTGAGTGGCTCAACACTTTCTCCAAATGAGAAATGGTTGCAACGCGATTGAGGAAGAAGAAAATAGGGTTCGCGACCTTTAAGATGTGCATCTTAAATAACTTAACTTTTTTTTTAATTAATTATAAATCTGTATAAAAGATCCGTATATAAATTATTCATTACATATGGATCTAAATCCGTATATAATAATTTGTATGTAAAACGCAATTTTCTTGTAGTGATACAACATCCAAACTATCTGCATGATCATCTATTTTCATATAAACGATCATCGTAGGTGAAAACCACAATCACAAACATAAGGGTGAGCTAATTGAGGTTCAATCATAAACAAAATAACATAACTCACAAATGATAAACATTTATTACAATAATAAACCCAATAACACACACTAACAACTTAAATACTGTCATAAATCATCATCACAAACCTAGTGGTTTATCTCTCGTACCCTACCATACTACTTGTTCATTAGAACCAACAAGTTTGAGTCGCCTTGCCATGGAGCACCAGTTAGGGATGACAATGGGTCGGGTCGGCTCAAGCACGGATAGTGCCTACCCGCAACCCGACCTCTACCCGCACGGGTACCCGCTTAGAAAATATTCGCGAGTATTTTAATACCTGCTACCCGTTACCCGCAGGTAAGAAATATTCGCAGGTAGTAACTACCCGTTGCGGATTTTATCCGTGGATACCTTTATCCACAAATTTTTTTGCCATTCCTAGCACCAGCCCTATGCTCATCCTGCATCCACAGTCGAAGAGAACCCATTTTCTGCATCCATGGTCGAAAGAGTTATCAACACTTAAACTGATCCTTTTCTCGCATCCATGGTTGAAGTGAATCTTTTTTCCACATCCACAACCGAAAGAGTCATCACCACTCAAACTCATCCTCTTCTTGCATCCACGACCAAAGATAACCTCTTTTCTGCATCCACAATCAAAAAAGTCATCAACACTCGAACCATATTATCTAGCTACCTTGCTCACAAATTAATTCTCCCATATCATCATTTCCAAAACAGTTCTCCCTTAAATATTAACACCACCAATGTAAAACTAAAACTTAACCATTTGACTCTATATTAGGCACACCCCATCTTTTCTAAATGTCATGTTGCTATAAAAAAGGTAACCACACACTTCATGTAATAAACAAAGGGGTGGCCCACATAAGCACTAGGATGTTACCTCTGTCTTCCTAACTATTAAACTCGCAAGTCCCACTAATTTAACACAAATCTCATGCACATACTTAAAATCATGTAGCAAAACATAGAGGAAGTTTTCCTATCTCTCTTTAAAGTCACGACCCACACTAATTAATACTCACAAAAGAAACCAATCTCTCTTTCATGGCCATGCTCTAAAGTATACATAAAAACTATCACCATTCATTGTCGTGAGCATCACTCAACATAAATGCACCAAAACACTAAACAAAAGCACTCTCACATTTTTCCATGCATGAAGAAGGGATTTATCCACGGCCGAAATCCTTGGATAATGGCAAAAAGTCGTCAGTAATTACCACTTATTAACATACGGGCGACGATAAAAAAATCATCAGTAATATTATTATCGGAAACATTATTGATGGCTTTTTGGCCTTCTGTATTACCGACGACCCGGAAGCCTTGGGTAATACCGAAGGCCTAAAAGTCGTTGGTATTACCGAGGGAAAAAAACCCTCGGTAATGCACGTCGAAATTGGATAGCATTAGCAACGACTTTAGGTCGTTGGTAGTTACCGAGGGGCAGAGCAGTCGGTAATGTGAAGCCTATGTTTGCATTACCGACGAGCTCTAACTGTCGGTAAGGTCGTCCGTAACGTACATACCATTTTCCAGTGCAGGTTGTTTTGTGCATTATACCTAACAGGTTGTTTTGTGCGTTATACCCAATGATGAAAGGAAACCTGCAAATAAGCAATCAATAACAATGAATAATCCAAACATCAATTCAGCCAGCCAATTCATCCAGGCAATTCATCAAATGCAATCATTCAATATTCATCAAGATTACTTCAATGTTTTGAAATATAATTCCAAGTTCAATGGTCTTCAAAAGTTCCTAAATGCAGAACAAAGTTTGAAAATAAAAAAGCTAACTTCAATGTTTTGAAATATAATTCTAAGTTCAATGGTCTTCAAAAGTTCCTAATGGCAAAACAAAGTTTGAAAAAAAAAAGCTAACTTCAATGTTTTCAAAAGTTGCTAAATGTCTAATAATCATTGTAATCATCAGAATCATCATGATCTTCTTTTTGCAAAGGTGTGGTCTGGGAAGGCTACTGAGGTGGGCGTGGCTATTGGGATGATGATGGGGCGGACTGTCCTTACTGAGGTATCAATGTCCTGACTAGATTTTCAAGATTGTCAAATCTAGCTAGAAATGAATCATAAGCCTCTATACTAACGACATTGTTATGGTCAAATGTGCTGGATGTAGATGGTTGATGTTTCAATATCCCTCCTCTTCCAGCACTGTAATTGGAGGCAAGTTGTCCTACCCCACACAGTTGTCCTTTCTTCTTCCCCCCGACGACCTCAACCCAACATTGGGTCTTGATCATGTCATCGTCAGCATCTACTCTAGAGTCATTATCAGGAGCAGATCCCACCTCTAATCTCGCCTGTGTCAATCTCGAAGAAAAATCTTCCTATTAAATTTGTTAGAAAACGTCAATAACATGAATTTAAAAGTGTGAAACAAAAAAAAGGAGTACAAAATAGAATGTTGTTAAAAAATTTACTTACAATGGTCTTGCGAGACCTCTCATCAACATATGTGTTAGTCCCCTTGAGAATATGAGTTTGTGTAAATACCTCATCAACATGAACAACCCGTCCAAGCTCCGTTGCCTATAACATTTTAAAACATACAAATGACATATATATTAATTTCAAAGTACATGATGTTATAGAGTTATGATAAGAAATGAATGAAGATTTTTACCACACGAATTGCATGCTCATGTGTAGTGATTGATCCTCTAGTATGCAGTACACCACCTTTTTCTGAAGCCCTATTTCTCTAGGCGGTAGCACATTTAGTGTGGTACTGTGGCGAATTCTAATGTGCCAACAATGAATTCCATAGTTGTCTTGTGATCCTTGCATCTCTAAACATTTCTAACAGTTGGTGAGATACTTTCATGTGAAAGTTTTTCTTAATTTGAGCTTCATGCTCAATTATCCACTGCACTTTTTGCAGTTACAATACATAATGTTAAAATAAAGCAGATGAAATTCCTATTTGAAATGAATAAAATATGATTAAGTAACACGATGTTTTACCTTAAATCTCTGCTAGAACAGTTCCATGTTCTCTGTTGGGATTACTCCCCATGATGCCCAAGGCTGAAGAAATTGTTGCCTAATAGACCTAGTGATGGCCTGTGAAGCAATAGATCAAGGCCATAGCCAAATCAAATTAATATCCAATTAAAGTGTAGTAAACTAGGAAGTGACTCCTAGGTCATCTCTCGAAGACAAAATATGATTTAAGAACTAGATCAAACATGTGGTGGAGGTGGTTATGTGGACAATTTCACTAATTAACAAAGACTCGAATTAAGACAATGATTAAGACAGGTTGGTTATTGGCTTCCCTACAATGATTCCAATCCCTGATTACAACTAATTATACGCTCTCTTCACCTTAATCTAACACCAATCAACCAACTAAGCAAAGATTGATTGTGTTTTCAAAACCACGAATTAAGCAAACGCGATTGCGACGATTAAACAATTTTGCACACACGAATTAGGCAACTAAGCGTATACCGAATTTGAAAAGCCCAAAACAGATTAAAACTATGCAAGGTTAGAAGCACAATGACAACAAATTAATCTCATGGAGACAATGCAGTTTGACCAATTACCAACCCAGAACAATTAACCTGCCATAAAAATGAAATTAAAGCTCCAAAACAGAATTGAATTCATTGTCAAGCAGTGTAAACAGAACTGGAAACGTATAACACAACCTACAAAACGCAAATTATTCTAATTTGAATTGCAACCCAGAAACGAAAACCCTAACCTCTAAAATGAAAACAAAAATCATAATGAATAAAGCAGTGTTGAGATTGTTGATAGGGGGAGCACATGTTTAGCGTAACCCACAATCTTAGTAATATCTGAGTTTTTTACGATGAAAACACTTAACTAATAACACATGTATATTCTGTGTCTACATGTCATATGCTTTTCTTTAATGTGTTAAATCTGTTAATGCATATCTGAGAACATGTTTGAGTTATGTTTGTGTTGTTCATTACATATCACTATGTGAAATATGTGATTTTATATGTGTATTCATAACATATGTTTTCGGGAAAAGAAAAATCACAAGCACCATGGTTGAACATTAAATTTGTG